>NW_003852443.1:5197390-5201862 GCF_000181295.1 Otolemur garnettii
CATAGAAATTCAATAGATGAGAATCCACATTAGCAATCAATCTATATTATACTTACATCCTAATAGTTTGACTATGGAGGTTTTAATAGGTATGCCTCAGCACCACCATGAACTTGATGCGGCCTAGTTGGGGCATATCGCCCACTGGACTAACTACACTAGCTTCATTCCATGTAAAAGTATTTTGAAATCATGGGTTTGTTTTAAAAGCTGAACTTTAAAAACATACACATTTAAATAAACAAATTACCTTTTCAAAAAGTTTATCTGCCATATAGATTATCTTAAATTTTTATGCATTATTACACATTTAGAAACATTGCATATGGTTTAAAAATGCAGGTGTTAAAGTCAGAACATTTGTGACTGAATGTTACTTATAGCACTAAATACAAGTGTGCAGCAAGTTACATTACTTCTCTGAATTTCAGTTCCTTTACCCATGGAAGGAATTAAAAATAGTACTGTTATCATAGGGGTTGTAAAGGTTAGATGAAATTATCCATGCATAGTGCCTCGAAGATAATAAATTCTTACTAAATCTTGACATTGTGATGACATAAGCACTAGATATTTATGGACTTTTGTTTGTTGACTAAGGGTATTAGGGTTTGTATTTGACTATTAGTCTGTCAACCAGAGTCACTAGGTAATTAAATAGCAAGCAAATCAAAGAAGACAAGACAGACTATCTGGTTTGCTGAAGCGTCTTCAGCTAGAAGAGTTAAGGCTAGTGCTCCACTTTTATTATCAAGGGTTTTGCACAGTTTTGTTGGCATTAATAGTTATATAATTTTACATGATCATACAACCATAATATTGATAGCTCATATTTATGGAACACTGCTTCATAACTATTACCTAAATGAATTCCCAATACCCCTATATTTAGAGTGTCTTACTATTTTTCCTGTTTTAAAGACTAAGTAGCTGAAGCATAGAGAGATTATGTTTGCTCATAACAAATGCCTGATCTAGTAAGCAAGAGAACCATGATTCAGTTAATTTCTAATCCTGAGAAATGAGTTTGTAACTATTACTTTTTTTTTTTTGCCACTTAACAGAAAAAGACTGCATAACAATATTCTCTAAGGTTTATCTAGGAGAATCACACTTGCAAACCAGTGGAGATTCTAACAAATTTACTATTCCTCAATTAATAGAGATTAATTTTAGATTATTTGTTTTAAAATTAATACATGCATGAACATTTTTTGCTGGAAGTTTTATTCACATTTAGGAACATGTATAAAAATATATTAATGATTGATGACAGAGAGGCCTGAATAATTCTCAACAATTATTAGGATTATTTTGCTAAGCATTTTGTACTGCTAGAAGAAGTTCCTTTTGCAAACAATTACAAGTTTTCTGACTTTACACCTTTACAAGATGCTAACTCAATCAAAAAATCATATTTTTACCTGATGTGATTGTAGTTTACCAAATCAGCATAGTCCTACTTGACTTGATTCGCAAATTCCAATTCTTTTCAGTTGAGAAATTGTCTAAACAAGAGGCTGGCATTTTCACAAGTGTGTGTAATTCATATTTATACTTTTTTTGAAGGAATACTTCAAGGTAATATGTCCTGACATGTAATCCACTGATAAATACTTTAGTCTGCTCATACATTAACTTATCTAATAACCATGAAGCCGGTTCACACAGTATTTGAGAATGAATTATTGCCCAGATAAGGACGAGAGTGTTGCTATTAGAATAGTTTTTACAGAATGAGGTGATTACCATCCAGTTCACAGCTCTAACTCAGGTATGTTCATGGTGAGGTATATTCACTTGGTACAATCAATCAACCTCTAGAAGTGGGTAAAGAAGGCACTATAATTTGTTTGGAAGTTATAATAGCCGTATCTGTTTCAAAATGTTGAATATGTAAGTTTATTTGAGAGATGATTTTTAAAAAGTGAAGTAGCAGCCATTGGAAAGGAAAAGAACGCTCCAGGTAGTGCAAGTTTAAATTATAACTTGGAATTCTTTCACAAACTGTGAAGTGAAATTCTTTTCATTTTAATTTTTCGAAATATTTTCAAATTTTAATTTTAGATTTATTCAGTAATCTAATTTTAGAATTACTCAGGAGTAAACAAAAAGAGAAGAGAAGTGCAAAAATCAGAATGAGTGAATTAGGACTTCATCGTTAAGGAATTTTATCACAGTGGGGCTATATTATACTTTGGAATAGTTTGTTGTAAATTTCTATTTTCTTTTATTTGTTTATTTATTTATTTATTTTTGAGACAGAGTCTCACTTTGTCACCCTCAGTAGAACGTCGTGGCATCATAGCTCAAAGCAACCCCAAACTCTTGGGCTTGAGTTTGCCTGATCCTTTTGCCTGAGCCTCACCAGTATCTGGGACTCCAAGGCATCTGCTGCAACACCTGGCTAGTACTTTTAAGTGACAGGGTCTCGGTCTTGCTGGTCTTGAACTCCTCAGCTCAAGCAATCTACTGCCTCAGCCTCCTACAGTGCTAGGACTACAGGCATGAGCCACAGCGCCCGGCTGCATTTTCTTTTATTAAAAAGAATGCATGTGATAGTTAATTTACTGGACAATAGAGAGATGGAGTAAACAAAGTGGGTAGGTGCCTGTCCTCACGGAACTTATATTCTATCTTGTCAATACAGTCAACAAATAAGAGAGTATCAGTAATTTGGAAAAAGTTACATCATATAAAGTGTAGTTTTTTTTTTTTTTTTAACAGCTTAAATGTTAACAGAACTTTGAGAGCCCTATGGTTTATTATCTGGTATCTCACAAACAGAATTCGATTATGTAACTGGGTTATGAAAGAAACCAGAAAAAAAAACCTAGTGTCTATGACTAATTTCTTCTTTTCTGAGTAGTATTGTAAATTGCTATATAAAATTGTTTCATTTTCTTTTCTTAATGAGTAGTAGTTTGTCACCACTATCTACTCAACAATGGAAATCAAAAGTCTGGAGTATGGTAGCAGAAAAGAGAGTAAATTATGAAAAGTGATAGGAAAAGTAAGAGGCTAGATATTGGTTCCACGGACTACAATGATATATGGTAAGAAAGAACTTTGAGTGACATCTTGTAAAACTAGACCTTATCCAGAAGGGCATAAAAGGTTCTGTGTTTAACATGTCCATCTATATGGCACTGAGAATATTAGGAGGACAAAAAGATCTACTTATGGGACTGGTGAAGATATGAGGGCTGTCCAGAAAGTATCCAGCCAAGTATGAAGCGTAGAGACCTATGCGGCTGGGTATTTTCTGCGCAGGCCTTGTATATTCTTTGAGCAAGTGCTATTGGTTACATTTAATTTATCATACTCATCATATAAACAGATCTACACTTTTCATTTACTCTATTTGAAGTGCATTAAATGTTTCTTAGTCAAATTTGGAGGACAAACAGGAATATTAATATGTCAGAATGCATATTTATTCCAACGATGATTAACCAAATTTAACCAAGCAAAGACTCTAAGCATTTCTAAATATTACTTTAATTAAAATCTTCTTCTGCCTTCTAATATACCTTGCATTGTCCAGCAAAATAAATATCCCTACCCAGTTAAGAAATATAAAACTTGTCATCTAAAATATTATTATCAATAAAAGAAGTGTCTTTTGAAAGATTAAATTTCTTGCATCACCCTATAAAGCTCAGCTGCTAGAGCAGTTGTTCTCTACGGCTTCATATTAGAATGTGGAGCTTTAAAAAAAAAAAAATAGTAATTTGGCAGCCTTAGACCAGAACATTAATTCAGAACCTGTAGGAGGGAGGCCCCGGTATTATTTAAATATCTCTCAAGGGACTCAAATGTACATCAAGGGCTGAGAACCACCATGCCAGAGAAATAATGCTGAAGGAGAAGGCGAGGAAGTACAATGAAACCTGAATGCGTTAGATCATTGCTTCCTAATAGAAATAGAATCTGAGAAATGTTAAATTTTCTAGTGGCCACATTAAGTAGGTAAAATTTATTTTAGCACTGGGCAGTACCTTTGCCCAGTGGGTAGGGCACCGCCCCCGTATACCAAGGGTGGCAGTTTCGAACCCAACCCCAGCCAGCTAAAACAGCAATGACAACTGCAACAACAACAACAAAAAATAGCTGGGCATTGTGGCACCTGTAGTCCCAGCTACTCAGGAGACTGAGGCAAGAGAATTGCTTAAGTCCAAGAGTTGGAGGTTGCTGTGAGCTGTGACGCCACAGCACTCTACCAAGGGTGACAAAGTGAGACTCTGTCCCTTAAAATATATATATATATTTTAACAATATATTTCTTTAACCTAATATAATCAAAATATTATTTCAACATAATATTATTGTTAGATTATTAGTTAGATATTCTACATTCTTCAAAATGTAGTGAGAATTTTAGAATTCCAGCATATCTCAGTTCAGAAGAGCCAGGTATTAAGTACTCAAGAGCAACTTGTGCCTCGGTGCTACCATATTGAACAGTGCAG
>NW_003852443.1:5201990-5364337 GCF_000181295.1 Otolemur garnettii
TTTTTTTCTTTCTTTTTTTTGCAGGTTTTTGGCTGGGGCTGGATTTGAACCCACCACCTCTGGCATATGGGGCTGGCACTCTACTCCTTTGAGCCACAGGTGCCATCCTAGAAATGTATATTTTTAAATAATTATAATTTTTAGAATAATTAGGAATATCAATTCTCTTCTTACTTTCCCTTCTCCTTCTCCTCTCTCCTTTCCTTCTGTTCTCCCTTTCTGTCCAAATGTATTTCTCTTACAAAGGGGCACACAGTGTATATACCTTTGTAATAGCAGAACACAGTGAGAGACTGGCTGGATTTGTAAAAGGCCTCTCTATATTTTGTCTTGGTCACTCATTGTAGGAAATCTCTCCATGTCTCCACTTCTTATTTATAAAATGGTTTTAATAATAGTAAATACATCACAAGGATATTATGAGGATTAAATGAATTCATACTGAATTTCTACTGTTCAATAAATGTTAGGTATTATGATTTTAATGACTGTGGCATTTTATTAGTATTGTTTTATTATTTAAACGTGTATATCATTCCACACCATCGGTGCAGCAAGGCTTATTTTACAAGTTTTCAGTTAATGGCATTGGGTTTCTAATTGTCAATATTATAAAAATTCACCAGTAGCGATTATCACGTACATGCATCATTCTGCACGTGAACCTGTATAGGGAGAGGATAAATAAAATACCTACAAGTGGAATTTCTGGGTCCAACATTACGTGCTTTTACTATTCTGATGTATGTTGCCATAGTGCACTTTGCAGATCAGATGTTTTACCAATTTACCCCCCAACAACAATATATGAGAATGTTCATTTCCTCTTTCACAGATGTAACAACTTAAGGTATTTTTTTTAAAGGCATCCTATATGAAACCTGATTTAAGAAACACTTCAGTGCTTCAGAAAGCATATTGAATTGACTTTGGATAAAAGGAAAGAATCAAATACTTTATTTTAGACATTTAAAATGTAGATCTTGGAACTGTTAGAGAACTTAGAAAAGATATCATACAGAAGAAAAATAAGAAAAGATATCATTACTTAGTTTCTCCAGTATTTTTTTCTATCTGAATGGAGAGTACTAATATTTCAATGTCTCGCAATAATTAACAAGTTAATTTCACTAATTTATCACCTTAAAAAGTTGAATTATTTCTATACATCATTTTGGATCACTTTACATCCAATTAGAAAATAAAAGTACTGGACCGATAGTATTATAATTTAATTTATACCACATTAGGGTTTATAAATAACTCATATTATTAAAATAACTTGTCTGGTAATTGGACTTTTGGGTTACTGATCCGTGGATTCCTACAGACTATGATGATAAAGGACTAATGGTGAAACTCCTGGGAGGCCCCTGTGTTCTCATTCCAGTTAGGACCATTACCCCTGGGTCAGGGCTTGGTCTTTGCCAAAGGAGTGTGCTGCCTAGAGCTTCCCTCTCATTAGCAAAAACAAGAAAAAATTGGATGTCCCAGAAGTTTCTTGACAAGGCCATAGGTAACATGCACTCCCAGTTAAGCAAATTGAATAAACCTGAAAATATAATACCTAGGAAGGCATATTTTTAAAAAGATTACACTCTAGATGGATTGGGGGTGAAGGCTTTCTCTTTCTTTTTTTTCCAGTTGTGGCCACTGAAGCTTTGAACACCTGCTTCCCCTCCTGGCTTTGTTACTCTCAATAAAAAAAAAGAGATTCCTGCTGAGAAGGAGAGAGAGGTTAAGTGTCCAGAAACACTGCACTACAGCATGAAATTGTAAAGAGAGAAAATCAACTATAAAATAGCTTCACTTAGGGAACTATTGTTTAGGGAGTTTTCAGCTTGGACTTTGTCCAAATAGCAGCTTGAAAAGAAAAATAGAGGCAAAATTCAGCGCTGTGAATGAAAGCCTTGGCTGGGAATCTTCCTTCCTTTATGGTTAATATCAGACTTATCATCCTGTGAGCTCTTCCTCAATAGGATAAATAAATAAGTAGAGAAATAAAAATATGCAAGAGGTATGAGGCAGTGAGAAAAGGTGACAAGACCCCAAAATAAAAGGAAGTTAAGAGAAACACTGTGGAGAAGCTACCTGGAGGGAAGGGTGGGAGACCAGATGACTGGATGAGAAAAGTAAGCACATTATTAGTAATAGATCTATGTGTAGAGTCTCTAATAGTGGATAATAACAAAACTCCCCAACATCTGCTTCCTAAGGATAATCTATATGTTCATCTCCACAGCAACACCACAGACCAGTATTCCAAAATTTGGTAACTTATTAGTATTACAGCATTTTCTTTGTCCCGTTATAGTATATACAATATTTACGTTTTAATGCCTCTTATAAGAAAAAGAAAAGTCACAGTTTGTAATTTGACTTTTTCTCAGTTCCTATTGTATCTGAGTGCCACACCAAAAATGATGTCCTAGTAAGTAAAATTATAAATTAGCTCAAAAATTCTCTATTAGAAAATTATCCTGACATAAAAAAAGTTTTCTACGTGTTCATCTGGGTAAAGTTGAGTACCCAAATTGGGAAGTAGAAAGAGAAAAGAAAACGGGTTTTATGCTTTCTGTAAATCAAAAGCATTATCAACTTTGAACCAAACAGATCTCTCAACCACATGGCTTTAGGGATTTTCTTACAAGGCAAATTAACATTGGATCTCTGTGTTGATACTGCACTTCCATGCTGTGCCTATAACGTAAACATGTTCATCACCGACATCAGTGAAATATTCTGTGTCTCTAGTGTGTGATTTCACAGTCCTTTATCACAGTCAGACATCTCCATGCTGTGTTTTATAATCACTAAGACAAAAAGACAATGAAGCTACAGAGGTCACCCAAATACAGTTAGGAAAAAAAAAAGAGAACTGCTGGTGTGCGCTGACATTCAGGACAGACCGCGCCACCACCACACTGGGAGAGAGAGAACAAAGGACTTGTCCTCCACTACACAAAATAAGATTGAGGTTGTTATTTTTTATTTAACGTCATCACAGTATTTTGCTCAAATAGAGAAATTTCACCACACTGGTGATACATTTCATAAACTAAATTTTTTTAGGCTGGGCACAGTGGATCATGCCTGTAATCCTAGTACTCTGGGAGGCCAGGGCGGGTAGATAGCTTGAGCTCAGGAGTTCAAGACCAGCCCAAACAAGAGTGAGGCCCTGTCTCTACTAAAAATAGAAAAACTGAGGCAAGACGATCTCTTTGAGCCCAAGAGCCTGTGGTTGCAGTGAGCTATGATGTTATAGCTCTCTACTCAGGGTGCCAGAGTGAGTTTTTATCTCGAAAAAAAAATTAAAAACAATAAATAAAATAAACTTTTACAATCCCAGTATGAGATAGCTGAACTCAAAATATGCATCTTAGCATCTGCCTCTTTGAATTTTCGGTGCAGACACTGAGTCCTGATTCCCAAGGTGGTGACATGGCACACGGAGCAGGTGTGAAGCTGATCACTTTTGACACCTGTTTTTTTAGGATCTGCTGCTGGTATCACTTTTATCTTTATATTTTCTTTCTTCAATTTCCTCATTTTCTTGGGCGGTTTCTAGAATAATCTCCAGCCCTGCCCTTTCTTTAGTTCTATACAACAACCTGTTTCGGTAGTGACAGCGTGAGAGGGTGCTAGTGGAGGGGAGTTCACCTTTGTCGACCATTTACTGAGGTTTCCATCCCCCAGAACTCATTTGTGCAATCTAATCCTTCCCTCTTTTGCAGGTGAAGAAGCTCAGTCTCAGAGTTGAGTAGCTTTTCTTTGCACAAATGAAGGGCAGGGTAGAGGTGAAAGGCCAGTCAGTAGTCTGAGGCCCCAAGCATTTGCTTTTTCCTCACCAGCGTGCTGCTGAGCATTTATTAGACTTTGCCCAAAATTGTCTGTGAATATCTGACTTGAACAATATTTAGATTACCAGAAACTCTTTTAAAAAGTCTGACTTTCCCTCTATTGCTGCTGAGCCCTCCATCTGATGTTCTGCTTTACTGAGACCAGTGTTTATTTAAACCATGGACTGCATATGTTTCCCAAAGACAGATTTTTCTATGAAAAAAGCTGAAGACATTACTTTATGAAAGCTGTAACTTCCTTGAAGCAGGTGAATAAATATGTTCACAGCTACCTTTTTTTTATTATCTGTTACCTAAAAACAATACTCTGAGGTTCCTGCAAACTAGAGTGAATTTTTGCAAAGGAAAAGCCCCACAAGAAATCCCTGAAACAACAGTAGGTCTGCTGCCTGATCCTGCCCTGCCCACCCCCAGAGCTCCTTCTGGTGCATCCATGGGCAGCACTGGGGCCTTCAATCTTCTGGTTTCTAATTGGACATCAGGGTGCACCAACCCACCAGCCAAACATCTGTAATAGAATTAACATGGATTGAAGAAACAAAGGCCAGTCGTCCCTGGGAAACCATGCTAGATGCTGGTGTGGACTAAACAAACTTGGACCTGTCCAGGAAGCGCTCAGAGCCCAGAGCAGGATCATCCACAGGGTCCCCACTAGCCTCGTGTGGCTATTTAAATGTAAATTAGTTAAAATTAAATACAATTTAAAATAAGTTTCTCAATCACACTAGCCACATTTTCATAGTCACATATGGAGAGTGGCTGACCTACTGGACAAGGCTGCTTTTAGACCATTTTCATCAGTGCAGAACGTTGCATCAGGTAATGCTGGTGTAGAGTAAAATCAAACTCCAGAAGCCTGGGAGAAAATCCAGGTTCACCTGTCCGTACTGTAACACCAGTCAACGCACAAGAGACAGCCAAGAAATGACAGTATTTCAGTTTTGGCAGAGAACTTGGAAATAGATGTAAATATACCAATGAGCACACATATATGTATACATATATACAGTTCTATATGTACCTGCATCTATTTTGAAATTTCCATTCAGTTCCACCTGTCAGTCTCTTTATTAAGTGCCAGTTCCCTATGTTTCAGTTATAAAAGATCTAGAGTAGGTTTTACCATTTGTTAGAACTAGGCCCCACTCAGCTTTTCTTCTGAGTGTTTACTTGGCTATTCTTGTATATTTATTTTTTTACATGAACTTTAAACTCAAGTTGTCTAGTTTCATAAAAATGCATGTTGATATTTTTATTGTACCTGTCACAGTCCTACATATTTTTGTTTGAAATATTTTTCCATGTTAACCTCCATCTTTTTCAGAGCATCTTCAGTTATAACATGGATTGTTATTTTTCTTGACAAAATATAATTTTTAGAATAAATAATAAATCAACAAAATCCACTAATTACAAAATAGTTATTTTCAACATCAAAATTACATAAATAATGTTTACTGAGCCTATGATATGTTAAGAACATTACAGCATTCTTTCTTAATAAAATTCTCACAAATGTAAAGTACAAATTATTATCTATTTTATAAATGAGAAGTCTGGGACATGGGGAGATTATGGGACTTGTGTATGATATCAAAGCTGGCTCTATCTAAAATTAGAGCCCATACTGAAAAAGTGAATTATTGTTTGCTTTGCAAAGTAACATTTATTCCATAAAAAGAATGCATTTGGTTCCACTAAGGTTATATCAAGCAGAAGAAAGATGCAGTAATCATTTTTACTGGATGTGATTTAGGAAAGTCAGTGACCACTAAAGTGAATTTTGTAGTCTAAAATGAAATAACATCAGATTGAAACTCAAGAAAGTTGTGTCCCAGGGTCATCATTATGACAGCTTAGCCAAGTACATTTCCTTGTGACAGTCTCTCTGCAGCACTCCGTCTCTGCTGTGACATGGCGTAACATGTCTACTCTGTGGATAACTCAGAGTCTATGTCAACAAGATGAGTGAAAGTACGTAATAACACATGGAGATAGCAGGAATAGTGAGGCCACGGGAACCATTTCAAAAGCTGACCTGGCAAACTAATAAAATAGCTTCAGATACAAAAATGTAATTTAATCATCACAGGTCAATTCTTCTCTTTAGATCATTTTGCCTCACTTAGTATTTTTTTCTTCTGCTTGTATTAAGCCAAAAAGAAGGGCACTTATGGTCATTTAATGTTCTAAGCAACTGTGCCTCTAAAATTTAAAAATATCAGTAATAATATATGCTATCATGTAGATGATATTCATTTGAAAATCTAACAATTTTTTTTTTTTTTGAGACAGAGCCTTACTCAGTCACCCTGGGTAGAGTGCTATGGCATCATAATTCACACCAACCTCAAATTCCTGGGTTTGAGCGATCCTCTAGCCTCAGACTCCCAAGTAGCTGGGTCTACAGGTGCCTAACACCACACTCAGCTAGTTTTTCTATTTTTAGTAGAGAGGGAGTGTCTCACTTGCTCAGACTGTCCTCAAACTCCTGAGCTCAAGGAGTCCACCCTCCCAAAGTGGTAGGTTTACAGATGTGAGCCACTGCACCTGGCCCAAGAATTTTATTTTCCCGTAAAAATGTCTGTCAAGAAAATTTGGAAGGACAAATTCTTACAAAATAAATGTGGCTTTCATTTTCAGTACTTCCTATTTTCATTTAGCTTTTTCTCACGGGACCTACACACTTCTGCTTCTAATATGAACATTGACAAAGACTAAGTAAACTTTCAAGGGTCATTTCTTATTTTGCTCAAACTGCCTCACACAACTCTAGTTTCATTTCTGAGTTGGTAGGCTCAGTTTTGGAAGGGAATTTGTGAGCAGTAGTTGAGAGTAGGTGGGTGGAACGTGTTTTGCTCTATAAAATAGCAGTTAGCTGATTAATGGTGTCTTTTATTTGGGAATTTTTGAGTGGTTTATTTTTCTAGGAATATAGTCTTCCAAACTCATGAAGCATGGGACTTTCAGGCACTTCCATCTTCCAGCCCGTGTGGAACATCGCCATTTTTTCATTTGCCTTTAACTCAGCCCTTCCTTTTACCGTGTCCTTTCATTGCCCCCAGTCTTCCCCAGAGAGCTGCATGTTTATCTATTTTATAAATAAGAGATCGAAGGGATACAGAGATGATGCAAACTGTCTAGAGGATTTAAGCTGGGTCTATCTGAATTCACAGCCCATGCATATGAGACAGGTGCATGTCTATCACTTCCATTCCTGTTCAGGACACTCCCAGTCTAGCACCTTGTTACCTTGAAATTGCGCTGGCCGAGCTTCTGCATAGCCTCTTTCTGAGCCAATAGACATCTTGTTAAGGGCCTACAGACAAATCATCACCCCCCTCACTGTCCCTCTCCCCCTAGCCCTACCTCTATTCTCACTAGAGATTCCTACCTCAACTGAATATTAGAATCACCTCTGTAAAACTTTCAAACCATATAAATTTCTGGGCTTCCCCTCAAACCATGTAAATGAGATTTTTCTTGAGGTAGGTCCAGGGTATTCAGTATTCTAACATGCAACTAGGCTTGAGAATGACAGGCTTAAATCTACACATTCTCTAAGTGTCAGCCCAAGTCCTATATTCTGAACTACATGAACCCATTTGGCCCTTACCATCTCCTGAATGCCTACCACATAATACTATACTGCTATTAGCTTTTATGATGATTTCTTCTTCTTCTTCTTCTTTTTTCACTCAGTGATGCAAAACTTGAATGTGTACTTGGGGACTTAGTGAGTGCTTGTTATGTGCAAAACCTGACCTCAGTGTCTGTCACAACTTATTGAAACCACCCTGAGAGCACAGATTATATCTCATATTTTTCTTCAATCAAAATAAACATAATTCAGTTATATGCTCTTACTAGACCTCAGTAAGAAATTTTTGGTGAAGAACTCTACTTTTATATTTTATTCTTTTACCCACCTAGTTTTTAGCAAATAATTATCAAACTACTATTATGTGGCAGATTCTTTGATAGACTTAATACATAACTTGATTGGTTTTAAAAAATAATCTTCACTGTTGGCTACAAACATACTTATTTTCTTCTTTTACAGCTTCCTTTCTTATGTTTTGATGTGATTTTTACTCTCTCCTATATTGGACAGTGTGTCATGATAATTTATGACACACAGAAACACTTCTATGTTGAACATTCTTCTGAGTTCTTTGCATCAATTAACTTATTCAACAACCCAAGCCTATGAGACAGTGCCTTCCCAGAGACTACCTCGTAAAAGGAGAAATGACTCCACTCAAGGTTACCTAGAAAGTAAAGGACAGAACTAAGAGCAGAGCTCAGAGAGTCTCGCCTCGGCACATCACTTTGCCCCTCTGCTCCAGTGCTGCCAAAGAGATAGTTTTCAAATAGCAGGTTGATTCTCCAATACAGGGAATATGTTGGATTCCTATGGCTTCCTTAGACCTATTGAGTTATGGCCAGCAATGTACTAAAAGAACTTTAAAACAACTGCATGAAAAAAACTGGTACTAGAATTGTTTCTTTCTCAAATGTCACTACTATCACAAAATATTTTGAAGTTAAGTTCTAGGAAATCTCAGTAGCCAGTAAAAATAGCCTAATTGTTTTAAAGTTTTATCATTTTAGATTATTAAAGAATATTTTGAATTTCTACATTGCCCCCAGATAAGGTTTGCATTTTTAAGTGGCCAGGAACAAACTTCTCCCTTCTAACTTCACATTTCATAACTTGTTCAAAGAGGAAAAAAAGCAAAGGTTTCAGTTACTAAGTAAACAGTCTATAAATGTACATCCTGTCTAAAGAAGTAGAAAATATGAAACCAAAGGTTTCTCAAGATTGAAGGCAGCATATTCACAACCATTTTATACATGACTTTGTTTTCCTAGACATTTTCCCTTTGCCTGCCTTATATCAGTTTTCTCCCTCCAATTTTGCCCTTTTCCCATAATTCATTACCTTTTCTATTTCCCTGTCCTCTATGACTCATTTCTGAATTTCTTTGGGAGCTAGGAACAAAATTCTCTTAAACATGCATCTTAAGGAAAAACATTACAGGAAATTTAAAAAATAATAAATTTCCTTTTCCTTTCCTGACTTCTCTCTCTTCTTTATCATCCTACTCTGTCCATCTATTCTTTTGACCATCTTTGCTCCATGGTGACATCTCTGTCTCTCAGTCACCAGGAATGGGAAATTTCAAAGCATCTATCTCCCCATTATAACTCATCTCTCTCTACAATAATGCCTGGTAATCTCAACCCTTTATAAGGAGCACTCAACTTATTAACAGTTAGGGGGTTGGGTGTTTCTTTTTGGAAACTGTTCATACTTCATTCATTAACATTGCCCTTTATCAAGGCTCACATTGCCAACTGAACACAAACTACGAAATGAGGAAATGTGAAAACTGTTGCTTTCCTTACAGGGTCCATTTCTTCAACATTATTCAACTGTTTTCACACATGCTCTTGAAGATAAGAAGCACACCACATTACAGATTATGTGTATATATATATATATATATATACACACACATGCTCAGAATTGGTACAACAGCTTCAAACTGTCACCATCATTTCTCAAACCACAAACTGTACCTCCACTGTGCCTGGAGAGCAAGTGGAGTATTTTAAGCCATTCTCTTGTACATTGGTTGCTTTCTGTTGACAGCTACTCTGAGTCACTGCCTTGGACTGAGGGTAAAGGGCACTGTGAGCTGTACCCTTTGATGCCTCTCACCTGCTGATTCCTTGAGATCCCTCCCAGCCCTGAAGAGGTGCCAATCAGAAGAGGTGCACACAACTGTACTTTGCACATTGGGTCCATAAGCAGTAGATGACCTTCATGGGCTCAAGTTATAAAGGCTCACATTTCACAGCTGGGCTTTAATCTCCATTTTAATAATTTAATAAACAGACGCTCAACTAAGCACTCTGGTTTTTCTTAGTTTACATCATTGCACTTGCCAAGGTAAATTATACATGATATTCATCGTGATTTCTGTACTTGCAACCAAAGGAGTGGAGGGTTCTCTCTCTCTCTCTGCAGAAATACTCCTCCTCTTTTAAAGTGCATTGTTGATGTCAATGATTAACTTAAAGATGGAAATGGCCGAAGTAACAAGAAGTTTATGTGTAGTATTGTAATAAATGTAGCACAATTTTTGAGGTCAGTATTACCCTAGTTTGGATCCTTGAATTATTGAATTATTTACCCAATGTCTCTAAGATTCAATTTCTTCATGAGTAAAATGAAGGGAATTAATATCTCTCATGTATATCATGTAAAACGTCTCGCACACTCTGGAAACTGAGTAAACATTAGCTCCTGCTGGCATTGTAGGGTAGGGGGAAATACTTAATTTATAAGTTTTATTTATTTATTTATTTTACAACAACTATTCTATTATTATTGAGGAAAATTACCAACTTTAAATTATAATATAAGAAAATAAAATTTCAGAGGTAATTTTTAAGGCTCTTTACTTGCTACAATAATGAATGGTAATCTTAGGGTGTTTGCACAATAATTCAGGAGACAGGAGTAATTTAAATCCAAATGACTGCTGAAGTATTATTATTCAGTGTTCAGTGGTCAAATGGAAAAAGAAAGTTAAATACTAAGTATATGGATTGTCTTGTAAAACTCTGTTTTCCCTTATAGCACAATGAGCCCTGACTTATAGCCAGAAAGGTCTAATGTATTTCCCCTGAGATTGCAAAGAAGTATCTAAAAATTCATTGTCACTCACTACCCAAACAGAAAGTAGATCTTTAGAAACTTGAGTTCTAGAAGACAATGAAAAACATCCTGTAGTAATAAAGAGCAGTCCTCAATCTCTTGCTGAAGAAGCAAAGTCAAACTCCAATCTGTGAAGATCTGTAGCTAAATATATTCACAAATTTACATCGTTAATGGGGCCAAGTCAGAGTCTGGCAGAGGCTTCAAAGAATTACAGAAGTCACGCTCACCAGGAGAACCAGTCTGTAACCACGGCTGACCTAACACTAGGGCAGCTCTGGAGTCATTTCCTTGTCAGGTAAAGGGTGCTGCTTGATCCTGACTTCCCCTCTATGGCCAGCTGTCTTGGTGTTCAGCAGACAGGCCCAGTGAGGAGGCAGGTAAAATGTGACTACAACTGTGAGGTAACACACACTGGGACAACTGGGAGCAGAGACTGTGGGGCCCCAAGCAACCTTCAACCAAACTACCAAGAGTTCAGTCATCTTTCCTGTACCCTTGACTTCCAATTAACAAACAAAATCTGCTGAGGTATGGCTGCTAGTCCTTTCCAAACTGGCAAATGACCTCTGGAGTCATTTTGAATCCAAACTCTGCCATGTAGGTCTCTGACCTTAGGTAAGCAACTTAACTTCCTCATCTGCACATTGGGCATCTTACTAATACACTCTGTTTTTCTTCTGTGCAAATGAATATTGTGTTTCTGTTGATGGACCTACCCACTGGTGTCTGCTTGAACACTATATTTTTCAAAATCATGGGTATTTTATTATCTGTGTTTTTAATATATGTTTGAAACTAAACTATGCTGAAAATATACTATTATAACCTAAAGAACAATTTAACAATTAAAAAATCAAATTAATGATTTCATTAAGTACTATATCAAATAACCTCCTAAGTGATTATTTATTTTTAATGCATTAAATTTATCACATGTTTGGCTAAACAGACTAAACCAACTCTTGGTTTTTAAAATATATAAAACTATATGCTTCATATTTTGAAGGACATAGCTCTTCTTTTGATTTATGGTCAGATTGGTAGAGTGAAAAATACTGAATAATCCTATTCACATTTTGGTGCTAAATGAATTAATCAACTCAAATGGCCTGACATTTTCCCTGTGGATTAGAAAGGCATGATATCTTATTCTTACCTTTAATCAATTTTTGCTTTGGCTGGAGTGGGAGCCATGTCTGATTCATCTTTCTGTCTCCCTAGAGTATTTATCAGATATTATATACTAAATAAAAGTATATTAATCAAACAAGGCAAAATTGAGAAGCCAGACACGCAGAAGGGGCGGAACAATGTAGTTGTATTTCAGTGATAATCATGCTATTTGAGATATTGGTGCACATTCTCAACATCTTTATTTTTCAATACGGGAAAATAATAATCACCTTTAGAAAAGTTGCACTTTCTTATGGGGGAATAGAAATTCTATGCTAAAATTTTTTAGTGTTATTTTCTATCTTCTCCCATAAGAAATGCTTTGGGGAATTGACTTGGGTAGACACACTATTCCTTAAACACATACACAACGATAGTCCGTAATATTTCTCTGTTAGGCTCTCTCTCGTTCATAAACTAAAAATGGTTCTCTAGCTACCAAAGCAGTCTAACCTTGCATGGTCACAAATGGCATGTTCTGGGAAACATTAATAAACTCATTCCACAGTTGAAATGTGGGATTACTAATGGGTCATAGGGCATATATTGTGCATATAGAGGTTTAACCATATGCCAGAAAAGGTTTTTTTTTCAAATTCTTGAATTACTCATGCACAGCTAAAGACCAAAACCAAACCCACATTTATAACCAAAGCACAAGATATAGTTTCCTTTTGTGTAATGATATAGTATAACAATAACTACTGCCTATTCATATAGGCATTCTTAAAAATTACACGTGATTATTTCTGATAAATGGAAAACTGCTCTAGTGATTCAGGAGAAACTGGATGAGGGCTGGAATTGCTGTAATGGCATTGAGAATGGAGAGGAGTGGACAGCTTAGAGAGACAGGTGATAGAATCAACAGATCTTCATGGTCCATTTGATGTAGAAAAGTGGGAGGAATTAGGAATGTTGATCAGGTTTCATGCTGGACTCGTGGGTAGGTAGTGATGAGATCTGAGATACTGAGATACAGAGATCTGTAAGAGAATGGAGAGGATTTCAAGGTGTATTTGGAACTCGGAAGGAAGGAAAAAGTGAAGATGAGAGTAGTTTGAGATGTGTCTGAGGTTGCAAGGACATCCAAGTAAAAATATCCAGTAGTAGGTCTTAGGAGCTAGACCAGGAGTACATATCTCCAAGTATTAGAACAAAGATAATCACTGAAGCCAAAAGTGTGTAAAAAAAAAAAAATCATTCTGCCAGACCATGTAGAGTGAAAGGGGGAAGACAGAAAAATGGTTCTCTATATCATTAACTGCTCATTAAGAGCTACCACTTTGTTGAAATACTGGAAGTATGTGGCATGATAGCATCGGGGGTGGTGTTTTATCAACAATGTAAAGCTGGCAAGGTTGTAAATTAATTTTGCTTTCTAAGCCCTTCCAACATCCTTTTGTTACACAGTGTGGTTTCCTTAACTTACCACACACAGAACTTCTTGAGCGAATGGGGCCAGTTGGTTTCACTTTATGCCATATAAACAAGCATGTGGCAAGATGTTCAGTCCTTCTTACCACACATGCCGTTATTTACTGATGTTTTGTCAAACGTAGACCTGCATAACCAAGCAATTCAGTTGGAAATATTAAACTCATCTAATTTCTCCTAGAAATGATTTATAATATACATGTTTCACTACTGCATTTATCAAGTTCCTTTCCAAACAGTTTTTCCGCATCAGTCATCCAGAAAAGAAATAATCGATATCAATTTTTGTTTTGTTTCTACTACTTGGTGATCCAAACCTCGAAAAGAGTTGAGGGGTTCACTGAACACAGAATCTTTATCTCTGTTCTTTTGTCTGATCTCTGTCAGTTACTAAAGACTTTCTACCAGCTTTAAACTTTACATTGAATTTTACCAAAGGGGCAGGATTCCATGCCTGTCTTCTGAATTCAGTGCTAAACTAAACCAACCTGACAGAATCAAAATAACCTCAGGCCATGCATATCATTAGCTATGATTCTTAAAACTGTTCTGAGCCACTAGCATCATAACAGCCATTGTATACCATTAAGAGATTAGTTCGTTTTCTTTTGGTAAAATGAATAGAAATTTCAAGAGATTTGAGCTGTTTCATACCACCTAATTTATCAACCTTTCCTATCCTTTGTCATCCAAGCCAGGGCTCCAGGTTTTCCTTTAAAAAAAAAAAAAGCCTAGTGGCTTTATAAAAGAAACTTAATCCTCTGTTGGCTGCACACCTATAGAATTAATTCTCATTTACATTTTCACATAAGTATTAATCCTCACCTATAATTCTCGACTATAACATCATCAAGTTCTCTGACTTCAGATGTGCTTGTTAAAAAGTCAAATTGATTATTTCTGAAGAGGAAGCTACAATGAGAGCACAGTGCTGTCCAGAGTGACATGGAGAGAACATACGTCTGTGATATTGGATGTTTTAAAAATATCCCTGGGTCCAAAAGGAAGTTTGGGACTTAGGATGAGTCAGACTGACTTAGGATGTAAGTCAGAAACAGACTTTGAGAGTCTTAAGCTACTCTAATGTTAAAAAACTATCAAGGTAGGATACATAAAATGTGAAACTAGGAGACAATTTTCAGGAACCATCATTTTTAAAAATAGTAATATACAGACTCACAAAAATGATAAGGAAACGAATACCTTAATTTGATACTAAAGGGTGTTAAATTGTTTTCTTCACACTAAAAAGAAGTATTTTGGGGGCTCAGCACCTGTAGCACAGTGGTTACAGCACCAACCACATACATGCGGGTGGTGGGTTCAAACCCAGCCCAGGACAGCTAAACAATTGCAACAACCAAAAAATAGCCAGGTGTTGTCGTTGTCACCTGCCATCCCAGCTACTTGGGAGGCTGAGGCAAGAGAATCTCTTGAGCTCAAGAGTTTGAGGTTGCTGTGAGCTGTGACGCCACAGCACTCTACTGAGGGCAACATAGTGAAACTCTGTCTCACACACACAAAAAAAGAAGAAGTATT
Source organism: Otolemur garnettii (assembly GCF_000181295.1). Lineage (NCBI taxonomy): Eukaryota > Metazoa > Chordata > Mammalia > Primates > Galagidae > Otolemur > Otolemur garnettii. Next base: position 5,216,733 of record NW_003852443.1, read on the forward strand.
TTTCCCTTAATGAAAATAAGAGAAAAGTGTATAATTATCCCCTACATACTCCACCTGGTCTGACTTATCTTCCTTTAGTATTACTTTTCCGTAATGAAGTTGAATATATGACTTGATGGATTATGACAACTGTGATCGGGTCTGATGCCCCAGTATCTTTATCAGGTCCAGTGGGTGAGCATTTTCTTAGATTTAATTCATTTCAAACTTAAAAAAAAGTTTTCCCTATACTATATGTAAGATAATGCAAAAATTTAAATATATTTATTTTCTATTAATGGTAGATATTGATGAGCCACTCTATCATATATATTCAATCTCTAGGTTCCCGCAGGACTATTGATATTGCACTTGTACTGAGATTTAACAATTTACTTGTCAACCTTCCTCTAAACCAGGAGCTCCTCATGAGGAAGGAAGTGTACAGAGACTGTCTTATTCATCTTTATCAACGCAACACTCAGAAAAGTACTGAGCCCATAATAGGCCATAATAAGTGTGTGCAGATAAATGTACTAGATATAATGATGACATTAAATTAGAGAGAGAAGGAGGAGGCAGTAAGGAAAGTGATTAGAGGATGCTTCTGGCAACAGTTAATGATAGGGTTAGTTAGTAAATCCATCATTTACTAGCTTTATGATTTGGGCAAATTACTTAGCTTTTTCAAACCAGTTTCCTTCTCTACAAAAGAGAAATGGCAATGCCTGCCTTTGAGGATGACATGAAGAGTAAATGTACGGAAAGCACTTACCATTGATTGTGGTTATCATAAAGCTTTCCATAAATGACAGAAAATAATATAAATTGGAATCAAAATATTTCTGAAAATAGTGTGGTTTTTTCTATTCTGTATTGTTAACTGAACACCCAAGTGTATGTCACCTCTTTCTCATGATCCCATTTCAGTGACAATAAAGTTATATCAAAAAGAATACAACTATGGACAGTGCTGAAAACACAAATGAGTGTGTCTTCAATACATAGCAGCTTCCTACAACTAACTGGATACGAGGAAGCAAATGGCTTCGTCCCGATGTGTAAGCCACAGAGAAACTTTACCCTGGAGTGTGCGGCCAGCAGGTTGAAGTACAAATGTGAACCATTCTGCCCTGTGGAGCTGGAAGAGCTGTCAATTTGGAGCTAAGATCAGGGAGTCAGACATTATTAAAGAAGGAGAAGAAACTGGAAATGTAAGTGTATAGAGATGTACTCCACTGCTGTCGTATCTTTAAATCTGAAAATAGGTTTGCTAAGTTTTATAAATAGTAAAATATAATAAAAGGGCATTGCTAAAAGAGTAAATTTATGAGGTTATAAGAAAAATATATAAATTAAGAAAAAAATTTGAAAGTGGCAAGTTTTCCAAAAACAAAACCAATATTTTTTGTACTTACTTACTAAGTACTTTTGTACTTACTTAAAATTTGTAACTTTAAATGTGTGCTGTTTTCAAAACTAAACAGAATGTCCCAGTCTATTCACCTATAACATTATTTGCTATTATTATTATTTGCTCTTTTAACTTTGTTAAATAATCAATCTGTCACATATAATTAACTCAAGGCTACTACGTCCACATATTAGCATCCTGTGATAATTGTTTTTTAGGAAGCACTTTTATTAACTTTTCAATATTGTGTAATTTTTATTATTCTATTTTTCTTAGGTACAAGATTCCTGAATTCTCTTTCATGCTTTGAGGTAGCACAATTAAAGCTCACACATAGGTAAGCGACGTATTCTTTTATCGTTTGTAAATGTACCAGAGATTAAATTTTCATTAGTCCATTTCCTTTAATGCATATAAAAGGTAGCCTTATAAATCAATCTACGTTATTTAATAGTTTTCTTCTGTAAACTGCTACTTGTCTTAGACTCCTGTTTTTATGGTTAAGCACAGCAAAACATCTCACACATGATTCAGAAGCATCAATATATCACTGAAGATCTGCAGAGATCAATTTATAGATTAACATTCATCATTCTGATTTCCACCGAGAAGCAAATAATCATTAATAATTACCCAGTTTGGAACTGTAGCCCATAGATCATTTGTTTTCCTCATTGCCATGTCTGACTCAAGATGGAAATGAACATATTGATTTAAGTGTTACCTTTTATCCTAAGTCTCTGGAGACATATTTATTACCCCCCAATTTTAATAGATTTGAATACTATACTCAAAATGTGGCCCCGAGGAAACTTCTAGAGCAGTATCACGTAGCATAGAGTAAAACAAGAAAGAGAGTTTATATCAGAACAAAACAAAACAAAAAAATCGGACAATTTTCCTTGTCTTATGTTTGTCAAGCCAAGTTTCAAAGAAAAGCAACAATCAATATGAAATAGAGATAAAAATAGAGTTTTTTCCTAAAATAATCTGTTTGACACAAAACTTTGTGAAGACATTGATTTGTTGTGACATTCTAGGTTTCTCTGTTACAATTTGCTAATTTGTGATGAAATTGTGGAGGCAGAAGTGATAAGTAGCAAAAGGGAGGGGGTGGTGTCTGGTTTAAAGTATGGAGATGGGGATAAGCTGGGGTTTTAGATTAATCAGGGTTTAGGGCAAGAAAGAAAACTTTTAAATAAATAAAATTCTCTTGCTTTCTGGAACTCTGTACTACTTTGTGCACTTAGCATTTCTTCTTTCAGAACTCTGCTCCATCCCCAGCCCCATGTACCTGCTCCGTCCCTTACTTGGACTGCTGTACACCAACCTCTGCACCCTCCCCTTTCCTGCCTTGTTGGAGGGCCTCACTGGGCCTTGCTGAACAGAATGCTACTTTCCTTTGACTGTGACTATTTATTCAGAGGGGAGGAAAGTAACCAAAGTCAATCCTTTCCAAGAGGTTTTGGTGGGGTATGTCTGTTTTTTTTTTTTTAATTTGTTTTCAAAAATTTTCGAGAACCACACAAATAATTAGAAAGATACATAGAAAGAAAAGAAAGAAATACAAAGAAAGAAAATTTAGGCATATGACAAGGCATACCACATTCCTCTTACGGGTAGGAAGATTTGAAGTTAACAAGATACTAATTATTTCTAAATTAATCCATGCATATCACTCATTTTGACCATAAAGAAAAGACCTCAAAATGTTCAATTTATCTAAAAGAATAAATGCATAAACATCGTTCAGGTGTAACAGACAGGTTTTTGCCTCCCTTTTTAAGCATATTCCTAGGTACTTTATTTGCTTTGTTGTACTGAGAAAGGTATTATGTCGTTTATTTGCTTCTTGGCTTGACCGCTTTGCGTGCATATGAAAGCTATTGATGTGTGTACATTTTTTTTTTGTAGCCTGCGACTTTAATGAGATGTGGAAATAATCCAACTGCCCACCAGTACATGAATGGAATAAAATGTGGGATAGGCACACTATGAAGTACTGGGTCATTAAAAAAGAAAAAAAAAGGATATGGGGATCGTATATCTTTTTGAACAACCTGGAGGGAACTAGACACCATTTTTCTGAGTGGACCATCCCAAGTATGGAGAAACAAACCCATGTACTCAGTACCCAGCAGGAACTAATTGATCAACACGTAAGTGCACACCTGGAAGAAAATCTCAATGAAACTCAAGCGGGGGCGGAGGGGGACAAATTCATACCCATTGGGTACACTACACACTATCTGAGTGAAGGGTACACTTACATGTATATGTTGACTCAATCTGTACACAGAGTTTATAAACAAAACATATATACCCAATATTTTGAAAAAAAAAGAAAAAAATATTTAAAGGCAAGTAATCCCCCATGGAAATAATTTTTATCCATGATTATTAAGAGTGTTTTATATTGAGTTGGTCTCCTTACATTTTACAAGGACACCAACCCTCCCTACCTTTCCTTTGCTCTCGATGTGAAATCTGTCCTGACTTCAGAGAATGAGCTCAAACGTTCTGCTACAGTCTCTCATCAGAAGGCCAATGACAATCTTATCTTAAGTAAGATGACAGTATCTTTCATTTGCCTGTCAATTTGCTCTGAGTTCTTATTTGGTCAATGAACTGGCACACCAAGAGCAGACACAGTTGTCATGAACTTCACCCTTCACAGCGTTGTCATCATGGACTTGTCCACTAGTGACAAGACTTTGGCTATTGTCAAAGGATAAAATACGAAACAATACATTACTATTTTTGTTTCTGAAATACATTGTTGAAAACATAGCCTATCTTGATTTAAAATATCCTCCCCATAAATCTCAACTTAAGAAATCCCTTTAAAAATTAAGAGAAACTTTTCTTATCTGAGTATTTGGTATATGTGTATCTTTTTCATACAGACACTAAAAAATTATGTAACTAAAGATATTCCTCCTTTACATTCACTTTCACGAATCTTAAAGCCAAATTTAAAGCCTAAATATACAAAGATGTATCTCACCCTTAATATAAACCCACACAGATACACACACACTCATACACACTCTGACTCTAGTCAAAATTATATATTTTTTAAAAATCTGATTCTTTTCTTCTAATTATTATTATTTTAGTTTTTAAAAAATTGTCTCAATCATTTTGTGGGCTAAAGAATTTCCCACTTCCATAGTCACTTCTTCTAGTACTACTGGTGCTAGTACTAACCAGCAACTATTAACTAACAATTACTTGGACCTCCATTATCAGGTGAGACCGTCAGAATTATTTCTGTATTACATATGAGGACGTTGCAGTTTAGAGTTTCCAGAGTTGGTTAACAGTGTCATGGCTAGTACAGGTCAGATTCAAGTTTTGAAGCTAGGTCCTAGATTTTAATTTCGTGCCATGTATTTAATCATTGCAAGATGCTGTGAATATCAAATATTGTGATATTAAGGAAAGCAGTGAATTCTATTAATTTTAACAGTATACTGATTAGAAATTATAAACAAATGATGACTGTTTGGGGGTCAGTCTCTACTTTCTATGTGCAGACAGTATATCCCACTTTCTTGGTCCGCATACATGCTTTCTTCTATCTTTTACTCCGTACCGTATAATTTCAGGGGCTCAATGTACAGTCATGAGGCAGAAAATTGCCAAAAAATTCCACTTAAACAAACACACATTAAAACCTACCAATTAAACAAAAAAGAAATTATTATCATACTATTAAACTGTTTTAGACAAACACTTAGTACTCCCAGTCTTCTTCACTCCTGCCTTCCCGGTTCTCCAACAAACTCATATGGTGTTAAACTCCAAAGTCAAATGGCTGGAGAGATGTCAGAAATAATATACGGTGAGTCTCCATGCCTTGATTCCCCTCAGATCCTGCACACCTCCTCAGATCCTAGCACCTAACCCTAAACTGCCGTGTACAGGAGTACACCCATTACATCAGACTCAGCATAAAGTTAGCGTCTCTGCAATACTCTTCCTTTGAAAAATGGATCTGAGAAGTAGAAGGTGGCTGCCTACATTTCCTGCTAGTGGTAAGCATAAATGGGGCTGTGGATTCTTGGAACACTGCCATGGAGACAGGTGGTTCTCTACATTTTTATTCAGAGCTCATATTTCGAAGTACTGAGAAACCACAATGATAGATGACATAAAATGCGTTGCTAGATATTCAAGGAATTAGTTTCAGTCAAGTATTCATCAATTCTATCTTTTAACATTTGCTCTGTGCAGTTAGGAACTAGATATTCAGATGCCCTAGTCTATCAAGTCATGGCATGTTAGACCGCAAAGCTTCATACAGAATTTGCAATAAGATCTTTTTCTCACTTTGATAGTGAAGTGAAGGCCGTTCTTTAAAGTTGAATCATAAAAACTGTTCATTTGGACCAGTTTTCTCACTATTTATTAGCAAAAGAAAGACAACATAAACTAGTTTTTAACCTTGCTCATATTATGTATAGAGTCTGAAAATGTACTTTATTGCTTTACATGTACACCTTGGTAGGCAAACAACAACTTCTTTAACAATTGTATTATTGTAAAGGTGAATTAAAGTTGTACAAGTTTCTATATATGCCTGATTTGTATGAGCCAAAAGTAACCATCGTTCTATCAGTCACTATCAAGGCGTGCTGTTTCTTAGCTTCCACATCTAATTAATTACAAATGACCTTCCTAACAATTTCTCAAACCCATCTTTTTCTCCCCATCTCCACTGACATGACCTTTTTTCAGGCTACCATCATCACTGGTTCGATTAATTACCACTGCCTTGTAACTGGGTCTAAATTTATCTTCCTTTAATTCATGCTCCAAACCAGCACTAGCCTGTTATTTCTAAGAACTGGGCCTAATCAGACCTCTCCCTTATTTAGAACCCTTTAGCAACCCCCAACAGACTAAGTAGACTAAAATGGATAAATCTTAACTGCTTAGTATGTTATATGAGCCCTTTTAGATCTGAGCCTATATATCCTGTCAGCCTCAAATCCTGTCACTCACTCCAACTCCTCCATCCCAGGAACTAGCAAAATGCTTTGCACTTCAGTATTTCTTTTCTTTTCTTGCTTTTTTTTTTAAACAGAGTCTCACTATGTTGCCCTGGGTAGAATCCTGTAGCATCACAGCTCACAGCAACCTCAAACTCCTGGGCACGAGTGATTCTCTTGCCTCAGCCTCCCAAGTAGCTGGGACTACAGGTGTCCACCACAAAGCCTGGCTGTTTTTTGGTTGCAGTTGTCATTGTTGCTTGACAGGCCCGGGCTGGATTCTAACCCATCAGCTCCGGTGTATGTGGCTGGCACCCTTGCCACTGAGCTACAAATGCTGAGTCTGCACTTCAGTAGTTTTGAATTAATGATTGAATTGTTTAAAGACCCTAATACACAGAAAGGTTAAGTAACTTGTTTTTTCTCAATATAAGCTGTTATAAGCACTAGAAAAGTTTTTCTACTTTCTAAATCCATCAAATAATAAATGGGGGTATGCAGTTGGATGGCTCTTTGCATAAAACAATCATTAACTCATGCTTAAAGATTCGAATGTTTGGTCCTAAATAAAATGTCTTCCTTCCTTCGATAAGACAGATTATAAAAATTGGATAAACACGGGGTCAGGATCTGAGCCATGGAGTCACCCCTGCATTCATATTCTTTATTAATACCTTCCCCAGTTGGGCCCTTCACTCATAGGAACATCTATTCAAACCATGTGTGTGAGTTTGCCATGCATACGCTTCCCCGATGGGCTATTTCAGGGAAATTACCAGCTTTCAAGTGAAGTCTCAGAGTAATGCGGAGGCTCCGAGCAACTGTGTGCTATTTTACCATCATCCCTTATGTCTTTGACAATTTGCAATTCTATAAATCACAACATAAACATAATTTTAAAATAATTTTATTCATATGTTTCAACTCTCATAGGAAATTGTGCTGTGCTTAATGCATTTAATAAATCATTAAATAAATCAAATGAAAGTAGAATGTGATATAAATAGACATGAAAGGCTTTCCCTGAATGAAATTTAAGTGTACAAATGAGCCAAGAGACTTGACCAATGGGAAGGCAGCCAGAATGTCTCAGGGGGGGAAAAAAAGCAATATACAAACAATTGCATATGGTTCAATGTTAAAATAATTCCTGCCTATTTCCCTGATATATCAATGCAGCTATTTAGACTTACAAGTTCATGTTTCATTTACTCTGAATTTTTGAACTTTTTAGTGTTCCTCTCTGACAGAGCTCATCATCAAATGATATTTCAGACTAGTGTATGTTCAAAATAGTGAATTATGATTTTTTTTTTGAAATCCTTAAAACCCTTGTTGCTTTTCTTCTGTTCTTGCTAGCATACCCAATATTTATGCAAGTTCTATAAATTAAATATAATCCTTAGTATTCAGGATGAATTTGTAATAGAAATTAAGGCTTGTAGTATTCTCTCAATCTTTCCTTCACTCTTGAATCTCTGATTCTGTTTTGATACACATTAAGGATATCAATTATGATAAGTATGTCAGTAAATGTTATGAATACCTTTAACAATATAACTTTCAATTAATTTTACTAAAAAAGCATATACTATGCAGCACTTTTGAAACTAATGAAAACAAAGTGAATAAAAATAAGCCAAGCACAGTGGCTCACTGGATTACATCTGCAATCCTAGCACTATAGGAGGCTGAGGTGGGTGGAATGCTTGGAGCTCGGGAGTTGGAGAGCAGCCTGAACAAGCGTGAGACCCCCATCTCTAATAAAAACAGAAAAAAACTAGCCAACTACCCAGGCATGGGGTACATGCCTTAGTTCTAGCTACTCAGGAAGCTGAGACAAGAGAATCACTGGAGCCTAAGAGTTTGAAGTTGCTGTGAGTTATGATACCCCAGCACTTTAACCTGGGGCAACAAAGAGAAACTCTGTTGTAAAAAAAAAAGTTACTATAAATAAAATAACAATTCAGTCAAGTGGACAAGGAGGAGTCGATCAATTTTTCTCTTGTATCCTTAAATGATGAGTTAGATTGATGAATTACAGAACAAACAATAGTATTTTATGACGAGAAAGACAGAATATAAATAATTATTTTCATTTCCCTAACATACTTTTTAAGTCCAGATTTTGCTATTTTGCTTATATTTGGAATAACAAGGCTCAGGACTAGCTCCTAATTTCCACTAAACATTAGTTTCTTAACCTGGAAATTGAAAGGGTAGATTGGACATTTAATCTCTAAGTGTTCCCTAAAGCCTCTTCTACTTCCAGCATTTTGTAATTTCACTGTGCTTTTTGTACATCATAATTTCTCAGTCCTACTGTGATAATTTTCATACTTGTAAAGAAATGTCTTATTTATTTTATTTATGACTTGAGATTAAAATGAGTATTTTCTTTGTATGAAAATTCAAGCAACAGAACAGTTTCCTACTATTCAGAAGGAAGAGAATGATCCTAGAGGGACAAGAAATGTCATAAAATCTCTTACAATTCTTGTCACATCTTTATGATGACCATAACACGAGAATGGGGATCTGGGCCCTTCATTTCTGATTGTCCAGAAAACCAAACAGTTAACTAAAATGAAGATCATTTTTATTTTAAGAATTGGACTTTTGAGACAACAAAAAAATACTACAGGATCTATAATGACCATATCTAATAACAGTATCAATAACTAAAAGACTCCATACTTTGAAATATATACTCTAAGTAATCTTTACATGTAGAGTAGAAATAGGCTTCTTACACATATAAATATGATAGAGCTAAAACACCAAGAGAGTTACTTGACTCTCTGCTTAAGAACAGCAGTTGAATCCAGCTCCTTCTGCTGTGTGATAGAGAAGATGCAGTATGGCCGGAACATCACAGGATGCTGCCTGATCCACACATCCTTCAGTGAGAAAGTTCCCCCACTGCCTCTTAGTAGCCATTTTTGCACTTTGCTCCCTGCCCATAGCTGATTGGAACAGAAATGGAAACTCCCTTGCACGGTCTATCCATTGGCTGAGTTGTAACAATCAATATTTCCAATAATTGGATCAAGAAATACTAGCCAATTGGTCAGAAGCACTCAGTCTGGAAGGCCATGTGACCTGGGAGTGGGTGCTGAATGAATGTTAAAATATCAAGAAAGGGTTGGAGGAAGGGAGGGAGAGCGAGAAGGAAGGGGAGGGAGGAGGGAGGCTGAAAGAGAAAGAAACCTAGATGGCAGGGGAGGAGACAGAGAAATGGAAAGAGAACTATATTTCTACCCTTGAGTTGTATTAAAAAAACTATATCTCAATAAAATTTCATCTTTAATTCACTATATTTTGAATTGATTATTATTCCTTGTAACAAATCCTTCTCACAGGATCCAATGACTCTCCACTTAGTCCACGATTCTCTCTCCAAACCTGCTTTGCTAGCTTAATGTGGTATCCAGTACGTATTACCAATCTTTGCAAATGTAGATAAGTGGGCTCCACTAGCCATTTCCATAGATGATAACTGGACATAAAATGTAACTTTTTTCTGTAAAATATCAATTTCCTTTCTAATCAGCTTTGAGAAATGAAAGAAGCCAGGCAGGATCTTTACTCAGATCTTGAATTTTGTCTGTTGCTCACCTCTGTAGAAATGAGCTTTTGCTCTATTCATTGTTATTAGAAAGGATCTACTATGAAATAGTGGTGGAAACTACGATTGATTGATGAATCTTCATTATTTCTGATTATTTCCTAAGCCCAAAGAGTACACAACTACTTAAAAATGCCTTTTGCATTATACATTTTAATAAACTAGCATGGGCAATGGTTTATCTCACATCAATTTTGAGAAAGTGTGAGAACACTGCTTCTGACATCAACAATGAATCCCCTTACTTCAAATCCTTTTTCCATATGTATCTGTCAGGTTATACGGGTGCATATCCATGTATGACATCAATTAGAAAAGGAAAACCACTAAGAGTGACATAGAAAATGGGGTTTATCAGAGGCATTTTACCTCACCCAATTGTGAGAAGTGGCTGGTCATCGTAAGACTGTTACTCCAGCATCTGGAGCTGAGCCTGAAGTGGGCAGGGTGGGGGGTGAGTAAAGAAAGATGGACCTGAACAGGGAAAGGGAAGGAAAAACTGCAGCCGAGGTCAACCTCTCTTGACCTCCAACTTAAGTGATGGAAACTACAAGGGATTCATAGGAGTTTGTGTTGTATCTGATGACTCCCTAAACCCAGGAAAGCAAGCAGCCACTTAAAAACGCTTTTTGAATTATAAATTTGAATAAACTAGCATGAGAGAAGCTGGTGCCTTTGTTGTAGAGCTCAGCATGCACCTTGATCAGGAGTCAAAAGCTGCAGACTTTGTCACCAGAGGAGGCACAGCAGACACCCCCGCCCACCATTGCCTCACACCAAAAAGGGGAGCAACAGACAAACAGCAGAGAAGGCGAGAGAGGGAGGAAGAGAGAGAGAGAGGGAGAGAGAGAGAGAGACAGACAGAGAGAGAGAGAGCGAGAGAGCGAGTGCGAGCTGCCAGCCCAGCAGTGCCCTGACCTTCTGAGCACACAGACCATGCCCTTTGCTTCACTTCCACCCCTGCCTGCCGAATGTCTCACATTATGCCTCTTGCATCCCATGTTAGCCTGGAAGCAGACTGTCAGGGAATTGGGGAAAATGTTATTTCCAGATTGGACACACTAAATCCACCACACCACAGTTCTTGCGTGCTACCATCCTCTGATCCATGAGAAACCAAGAAAGCCCAAATCTTAACTTCTTCCTTGATTTGACAAGTTAGAATGACCCACATCACAAAATCTCAAAACTGCAGATGCTGGTGTGGATGTGGAGAGAAGGGAACACTTTTACACTGCTGGTGGGACTGCAAACTAATACAACCTTTTTTGGAAGGGAGTATGGAGAACCCTCAAAGAACTCAAGCTAGACCTCTCATTTGATCCTGCAATCCCATTACTGGGCATCTACGCAGAAGGAAAAAAATGCTTTTATCATAAAGACACTTGCACTAGACTGTTTATTGCAGCTCAATCTACAATCGCCAAAATGTGGAAACAGCCATAAATGCTCACCAACCCAGGAATGGATTAACAAGCTGTGGTATATGTATATCATGGAATGCTATTCAGCCATTAAAAAAATGGAGACTTTACAGCCTTTGTTTTAACATGGATGGAAGTGGAACACATTATTCTTGGTAAAGCATCACAAGAATGGAGAAGCATGAATCCTATGTACTCAATTTTGATATGAGGACAATTAATGACAATTAATGATATAGTGGGGGAAGGGAAGAGCAGAGAGAGGGAAGGAGGGAGGGGGGCTGGGCTCTTGGTGTGTGCCACACCTTTTGGGGACAAGACACGATTGTAAGAGGGACTTTACCTAACAAATGCAATCAGTGTAACCTGGTTTCTTGTACCATCAATGAATCCCCAACAATAAAATAAAAAAAAAAAAAAAACAAGAAAAACTGTAAGATGACCAAGTTTCAAGTTTAGTTTCCTTTGTTTTTTTTAAACCAGGAACACAGTGCTTTGCACACTACAGGGCTCATTAATATTGCTGAGTTAAATTGAATTAAATTAAATTAAATATAATTAGGTACTTTACAAACCACAACCAGGTCCTTGACCTAATCCTTCCTTGTTTTCTGTGTCAACGTCCCTTGACCGTTGGGTTGAGCCTCATATTTATTTTTCACCTGCTTTCTCTTCCCAGATCTTTCTTGAGTAACAGCCAGTAACGTACAGCACAGCATAACCTAGGGTCAGCTCCCAGGGCTCTTGAAATTTTTCAAACTATAGAGACAGAGTATCTGATGACAAATGGCTTGGACTTCTAAAATATTCATCTAAATGGAAACGATACCACTAGAGGGGCCACACTGCGCTTTTCTACAAGCAAAAACACAGCACGTCATTTTAGCTATTGGCAAAGATTTTCTGGGTGGCTCAGTTCATTTTTACATAAAATAAATCAACTTGTCTCCTGTGAGTGGAGGTCTGATTTCTCCAACACAGGTTTGTAATGTGTTCGAAGATATTGACCTTCATGAGAATGTATGAAATCTGTGTATCCTTTCTTCAAAAAGAATACCAAAAAACATGTAATTTTAGAGGCATCAGAAGCCCTTTGTAGCCCAAATACAGATCCTCTGGAAATATAAAAGACTCCAAATTAAGAACTCTTTTTCTTGCTTAATGATGATGATTGTGAAGAGGAATACTTGAAATCTCTAACAGATTAATTCACATGTATCATATTACATTAAAATCCCCTGAAGAGGGTGGAGAATGCTTACATCACATTTTTAAAAGACCTAGAAGCATTCGTCCTAGGCAGTGACTCTATTTCTAACAGTGTTTTGGAGTTTGAAGGCTGCCTCCCTCCATACAAACTGTGTTTTTATGTATTATTATTGCACTGTGACCCCCTGCCCGGTGTGCTCACACAATGCTTTGTACTTAACTGATGCCCAACTCATGTGTTTTAAAACATTTTCAATCACCACATATTGTGTGGATATTTTCTTTTTTATGAAAATTTTCTCAGATTTTTTTTTTATTGTTTGAGATTCATTGGATTCATTGAGGATGCAAAGAATTAGGTTACACTGATTGCATCTGTTAGGTAAAGTCCCTCTTGCAATGGTGTCCTGCCCCCACGAGGTGTGCCATACACTGTGACCCTCCATCCTCCTCCCCTCTCCCCAATCCTTCATTCCTCTACACCACATTTTTCCATCTCATGCATGGATCTCGAAGTTATTTTTTTATTCTATGTTATGCTGATCTAATGTCAAGGTTTGAATACCATAGACAATCTCCCAACAAGGAGGAGATTTCTGTTTTAGTAATTGAGACCAGCTTCTTCTGGAAAGTAGCTTCCCGTAATGTAAAGTATGTCCAGTTTCACATGGAGACGTTTTTTCAGCCTACACACATCTGTATAGATTGTCCAGAGTCTAAATCCTACAGTGAGGTTCTGATTTTTAATTGATTCTGGCACGAGACTGAGCACAGCATCTGCTTTGCACATGTTTAACTTTCATCCCTTTTGCTCATTACTATAGCTTTTCTACCCAAAGATCTCCAACTGGAAATGTTTTGAAATCTTGATCCTTATTCTCAAAGATAAGGAATGTAAAAATCAAGTCTACTCTGCTTAAAACTCAGTACACATGTTATATTATCAAAGTGAGAAAATACATGGATTATAAGACAGAAAAGCTCAATAGCTGAGGCTCTAGAACTGGCTTCTCCCCAGCAAGGTGACAGGGACATGTGAAGTATTGCTCAAGGTTACGAGGCCCTCCTCACAGGGTTGTGGTCCTGCCTCATGGCACTTATACAGATCAGGCCCCCCCGGCAAGGGTACCACTTTGGGGATCAGGCAGAACCAGCCAACTAAACTCTACCCAGCTGAAGTGGTCACTGCCAGAACAGTCAGGAACAGGCAGGGAGAAGGGGTTAAGAGACTGCTACTGACATCAAAGGTGAAATCCTCACATTAAAATACTGAGGGTGGGGACAGAAGAGAGGAGAATATTCTGAAAAATTTACTGGATCTTTTTTCCATATATAGTCACGTGTTGCTTACCCAGGGAGATGCTTTCTAAGAAATGCCGTTACATGATTTCACCATTGTGTGAACCTCACAGACTGGTCTCTTACAAACCTAGGTGCCAAGCCTACTACACGCCTAGGCTATGTGGCACAGCCTATTACTCCCAGGCTACCAACCTGCACACACATGACTGTCCTGAGTACTGTGTAGGCAATGGTAACACAATGGTAAGTATTTAAATAGCAAAACACATCTAAACATTGAAAAGGTACAGTGAAAAATAAGATAGAAAGGGTTAAAAAATGGTATACTTGTATAGGGCACTTACCATAAATGGGGCTGATAGCACTGGTGGTTGCTCTGAGTGTTCAGTGAATGTGAAGGCCTAGGGCATCACTGTACACTACTGTGGACTGTAGAATACACTAAACTTATTCAAAACTGTTTTTCTTTCTTCAATGATAAATTGACCTTGGCTTAGTGTGACTTTTACTTTATGGACTTTTTAAATTTTTTGTTAACTTTTTCACTCTTCTGTAATAATATTTATCTTAAGACATATTGTACAGCTGTAGGAAAACACTTTGTTTCATTATATCCTTATTCTATAAACTTTCATGTATTTAAAAACTTTTTTTTTTTTTTTACTTTTTTACTAAAAACTAAAACATGAGCACACACATTAGCTTAGGCCTACACAAGGTCAGGATGATCAATGTCAATGTCTCCCACCTCCACGTTTTGTCCCACTGGGAGGTCTTACCAGGCAATAACAGGCATGGAGCTGTCATCTCCCAGGACAATACCTTCTTCTAGAACACCTCCTAAAGTACCTTCCTGAGGCTGCTTTACAGTTAACTTTTCCTTTTAATAAAAAGGAGTACACTCTAAAATGTTGATAAAAAGTACGGTATAGCAAATAAACAAGAACCAGATTTATTATTATCATCAAGTATTATGTATTGTACATAATCTCATGTGCTATACTTTTATACAACTGTAGTAGGTTTGCTTACACCACCATCACCATAAAGAGGCAAATAATGTGTTGCACCACAAGGTCCTCCCTAGGTGACAGGAGCAGCTCCATTATAATCTTACAAGACCACCAACATATACAAGGTCTGTCGGTGACCAAGGCATTAATCTGCAGCACATGACTGCATTTTCCCTTTCTTCTGTCCTCAAATTTCCAGCTGGTAAGCAGGTGTTTAAATACCTTGTCTCAGAGATTCTTGGAACCCCTTCCTTCACTCCCCAAAGTGATTCTTTTAGGTGATGGGGAGGGAGGGAAAGAAGAGGGTGGTCTGAGAAGGCAGAGAAGGGAAGGAGAAATTCCCTGGCTTTGGACACTGGGCATGAAACCCCACGTGGTTCCCTGTATGTGTGTGCTGTGGGCATTGTGTGTGTGTTGTGTGTGTGTGTTATCTGTGTATGTATGGGTTACCTTCAAAGCCCAAAACCCTAGATATTTCACATCACCTATCAGTATCCAGAAAGAAACAGAAATAAATATGCCAGAAAATTATAGAGACACCTCTTGGGGGCGGGTCACCATTATAAGAGGGACTTTACATAACCAATGCAAACAGTGTGACCTGGTTCTTTGTACCCTCAGTGAATCCTCAGTAGAAAAAAAAAAAAAAAATTGTAGGGACTTATATTGAAATGGCTTGACCTTATAGCAGTCTGTAATGTTGAAACTTTTGAGAATTACTTTCTTTGTGAATAACATCATTCCCAAAACAAAGATGATAACCTCGTTTAGTTCTGTTTTACAAGAAGAGGGTGATTAGAAGAGGACCAGTTGGAGCTACATAATTTAGGTTTCTCAAGCTGTCTTTCTTCTAATTACCGCATGAACTCATCTCAACACCATTGTAGGGTAACTTTAAATATACCCACACATGCTAAAGCATTCCTTGAAGCGCAATCCTCTGTGTAAAAAAATGCTAGACACTGCAATAAAAGAAGCCACGCGCGTTAACACACAAGGTGAAAAGTAATAAGAAAGAATTCTTAGAGGGTCTTTTCAACATGCTCAATATGGTGCACTTGTACCAGTTTGTCAAATTTCTGGTTTCGCTTTACATATATAATTGGAAATAATCTAATTGGAGAGAGGGTACCTTAAATAATTCTTCAATTGTTTAATTCTTTGAAAAACCCCAGAAGTTGGAAATATTAATTGATAATAGGTAAGAAAAATCACTCAGAAAGAAAAACAACCTGACACCCATTTTGAAACAAAGCTGTGATTTGGTTTATCTATCCTCTGCTAAGCCACTTCCAAAATTAACATGGAGAACAATAAATTGTTTTGACAGTGTTACTTTTGCAAAACAGTAAGTAACCACAGAAAACACAAAGCTTCCTAAATCTTCCTGATTTATGCCTAATATGTATTTTTAATGCAGAACTCAAAGTAATCACTCACTGTGGAGTGGCGAAGTATACAAACCCACTTATTTTTGTCTAAAAACACACAGCTGTCCCTTTGAGAGCCTTCCGGAGGTGAAGTTATGTGACTCACCAATGTGGGAAGTTCCTAGCACTTACGGCTCACATGCAGAATTTTTCCACCACTTGTTCCTTACATTTGGTAGTGAATGGCTAAATTTGGAGATGCTGTGTCTTGTTACTGAAAAACAGCATTACATTCTGTAATCTAAAGACTTCTTCTATATTCAGCAAATTTCTGAAACCCAGAGCATAAAACTGGGTGTAAAAATGTCCATGACAACCAACGCTTACATCTTTTATCTAGCTTTAAAAAGTAAACTTTCAGGGGCATTGCGGATGTTTACGTTTGCCAGCTTAGACCTACGTTACTCTTCATCAATACCAGGAGGTTCTACTCTGGATAAACGCAGGGTTAAACCTGGGAAGTTAACAATATATGAGAGCATGACTATGAATAACAAGACATTTTCTCCACCACAAATGGGAAGGTTGGCATTCTATCCAATTACCTGGCATGGCAAGTAGTATTTCCATCAGATAATTTGTGGTGGTGAACAAGTACATAGGGCAAGGAAGAGGCTGCATCTGGGGGTAGAGAGGACTGTTAGCAGCCCTGGCTGGTCCTGTGGCCACTTAGCTCACTCCAAACCTCAGTCTTCTCACCTGTACAATGGAAATTTTACTGCTTATCATAAATTTACTGTGATATTGAATAACAATATTATGTATGGAAAGAACATAGTCCACTGTCTGATACAGAGTCCTTGATGCCATGGAGTTGCCTGTGATAACTGCTAAGATGACCATTGTAGCACATGCTGTCCGTGCTTCCCCAGCTCCCTCAGATCCCCTCTGATTTGACTAGATATGGTGTTTTCACTTCCAAAAGCCACACCTGTGGTACTCTTAGGTGTACCCTTAGGCCACCCCAGAGACTATTATTTCTGCCTGGTCAGAGAATGGAAAGTACCTAAAGATTTACATCTTTGACCACTGACTGACCTTGTGTAGGTGTGAATACCCCAGGTCCCCCGCACCAGCCAGGGGGACTCTGAGGTGTGGCCTGCAGGGCTCCAGGTGAGGTGTGGCCTGTGTGGCTCCAGGGCTGCTTTATCTCCCTGGGGCTTCACTTTTTCTCCTTCCCAGGCCCACTGGCTGTACCTAGTCTGTTTTCATTTCTTGGGGGCATTTTTTAGTTAACTACTTTCCCACAAATCCTCATCTGAGTGTCTGCTTCTAGGAACCCTAATCTCGTGATGAAGATCGAGTTTGAGGAAAGGGGAAAGACGGATTTAATGGTTAAGTTCTTGTGTCAATTTGACCGGGCCACAGGTGCCTAGCCATTTGTTAAACATTATTTCTCAGTGTGTCTGCACGGGTGTATCTGGTTGGGGTTAACTTTTGAATTGGTAGACTGAGGAAAGCATATTTACCTCCCAATGTAGGCCTCATATAATCCATTGAGGCATAAAAAGAACAAAAGTCTAAACAAGAGAGAGTTTTTCTTCCTGACCTGGGACATAGGTCTTCTCCTGCCTTCAGACTGGAACATACTTTATTAGGTCTCCTGATTCTCGAGGCTTCAGACTGCAGATCTTGGAACTTCTCTGCCTTCATAACCACATGAACCAGTTCCTTATAATGAATCTTTCTTTATCTCCCTGCCAGCATCCCACACACACAGTAGAGGATTTAAAGGTGAAAGAATTCCTAATGTTCCCTACTTCCCTTCAAAGGAGAGTTTTGGGGAAAGTCAGAGTATTTCTATGGCAACTTGTGGAGCCAGAACCATCCCTCGTAATATTTTAGGGCACAAAAAAAGATGGATCAGAAGATTTGCATTCCTTCCCCGTTAGATTTCCAATGTGTATAATTACTATCCATTTTGCAACATTTCCCTTTATTAATCTAGACCAGTGATTTTCAACCAGTGTGCTGTGGCAAACTGGCGTGCTATGAGAGGATCCTGGGTGTGCCATAAAAAATTTTAAAGATCATTAAATAAATTATTTTTGAAAAAATTCAAAGTACGGTAAGTATATTCTTCTTTTACTCTTTTTTTTAAATCAACATAATTTCAGTGTCTTGCAGAAGTTTAACCATAGCTTCCAGTGTGCCATGAGATAAAAAAGGTAGAAAAACACTGATGTAAATTCATGCACCTATGAGCTGCTTCAGATCAGGGACCCCCCTGAGAATCTCCAGTGTTCACTGAATGGTGGAAGCATGATTTAGTGGCTGAGTAAATTAATAGAATGACCATCACAGAATCATCTCATCAATGCCATATTTCAAATTTTATAACACATTTCTTTTACTAAAGAGAGACCACATTGTGTGATAAAAAGAACAGACCAGGAGTCAGGACCCCAGAATGCTGACCATTCACTTGTTGCTGCCTACTTACTTGACTTAGGACAAGCTGTCAATTTTTTGCTGTTCAAGTTTTCTCACTGAAATATTTAAAATTTATTATTATATTAACTTTAATATTATATGTTTGCTACTAGAAAATAATCAGTTTGACAAGAGTAAAAAATACAATTTTCTATTTAAGTATTGCTTAAAATCCTAAATGATGACCAATTTTAATACCTGAAGTGTATAAAACTTTGTGACCCTCTTTAAGATTACAAAATTATAAGTTGAAAACAAGATACAAAAGTAAATATTAGGCCACTTCCAGTGCCTCATGCCTGTAATCCTAGCACTCTGGGAAGCCAAGGTAGGAGGATCATTTGCATTTAGGAGTTCATGAAACCAGCCTGAGCAAGAGCAAGATCCCGATTCCATTTCTACTGAATATAGAAAAATTATCCAGGTGTTGTGGCAGGCATGTGTGATCCCAGCTACTTGTGAGGCTGAGGCAGGAAGATCACTTGAACCCAGGAGTTAGATGTTGTGAGCTAGGCTGACTCCATGGCACACTAACCTGGGCAATGGAGTGAGTCTCTGTCTCAAATATATACATAGTAATTTCAATGAGAAAACATCATAACCAACTATGTAACTCAAAACTCAATACATAACACAAATACCAAAAATCCAAGAGAATATTATTTATTAATTAACCACCTGGCACTACTTTATTTTCCCATATTTTCTGGCTGCATATTCTTTGATTACTTCTCCATATGACAGTGATTTTGCAATGTCACGGGTAAAATAGAAAGATAATTTAGTCTTTTCTTTTTCATGACTTAAAGGTTAATTTTTAGTTTGTAATTTAGACAAATTTGTATTGACCTTGACATCAGAGCTTCTAAGTTCCATTGTGATTGCTGAGAGAGTTTTGACATTTTGAAGCTCCTGCCAGTCTTCTGTTTTTCACTCAGTTATTTTTATTTTTATTTTTTTTGGCTTCTACTGACATACTTCATACCAGTCATATTTCAATGCTGACCTGATTAACAGCTATGAAAAATATATAAAATTAAACTGAAATTAAGCTATAAACTATAGAAAACCAAATGCATTTTTAAAATGCCACTCTGCAGCAGGGGACAGTACAATTGTGTAATTACATTCCTCTTTTACCATATATATCAGCTTACTGATATATGTGTCTTAATTTCTCCTCCTGCCGAGTAAATGGATTTCACAGGGTAATGTTTTTAGCTTTTCATTATGGAGACTTTCAAATGTAGAAAAACAGCACAATGAGCGTTTATATAACTACGGCCTGGATTCAACAATTGCTAACAATTTGCTCTATTTGCTGCGTCAATATATTCTGTCTGTCATTTCACAGTGCCATTGACAATTTTGCACGATACTTTCTCTGAACGAGCCAAACTTTCTTAAGTAAAGATGAAGGAGATTCTCTAACCCATGATTTAATCTGTTTGGATGCATGCAACGTCTCACTTGGAAGCATTCACAGTGTAATACAACAGGTTTTCTGATGATTCTAATAAGTTCTATTTTGCAAAATCCCCATAATAGTAGATACAGTGCATATTTCACTGTATATACTCCCTTAGTCAGTAGCTCCTGACAGGAAAGAACTTGCATCGAGCTTGGTCCTGCACGACGATCAGATCTTCAGGTTTCCAATTTCTGCACTATGGACTGGATGGTTTTTCCCAGAGCAACTGTGATTCCATTCATGTCAACCTATATGTTTCCTTCATTCCTCACACATTTCTGACCGAGGCACTGTAGGACTTGTTCATGTTGTTTTAAGACTTCTAGCCATGGGCCAGGTGTGGTGGCTTATGTCTGTAAGCCTCGCACTCTGGGAGGCTGAGGTAGGAGAATCACTTGAGGCTGAGAGTTTGAGACCAGCCCAGGCAACGTAGCAAGACATAGCATGTCTCACCACAAAAATAAAAATTAAAAATAATTTTTAAAAGACTTCTAGCCATGGGTAGAAACAGTGTTCCTGGAAGTCATTCTCACCCCTCAAGAGTTAGACTAACCTCATGATACACAGCAGTGATTGCAAACAGAATTAATTATCCAATATTTTTTTAAGTGGAATCCCCAAAATGTTCACAGTCACTCCAATATCTGTTATGGGGATGTATGTGTACGGGGGGGTTGAGGTGTAGAGAGGAAAAGCCAAATTGAAAGGAGACAATGGTCTTAGCCAATAACGGCTAGGATATGTTTCCTTGGTGGTGACAAGCCCTGAAGTTAAAGTTACATATGCTTCATTGTATAGCCGTCTCCATTACCACCTGCCTTCTCACATATCACTGGTGAAACCAAGTCCCAGAGCCAGAGAGCTAGAAAGACTTTATAATCACCCTGTGGGGTTGTGGTTATGTAGGAAAATATCCTCAATTTCCAACTATACAAGCTAAAGTATTTACAATGGCCTGGCAAACAATATAGATATGTACTTGGATAAATAAAGAACAAATACTTTGACAAAATGTTAGCACTTGTTGAACCCAGACAGTGTGCATATGGATGTCCATTGAACCATTTTTTTCTACTTTTCCATGTGTTCGAAAATTTTCGCAATAAAATGTCTAAAAATAAGCTAGCATATGAAACCCATTTGTTTAACAGAAAAGGAAACTGAGGCCCAGTGGAGCAAAGGCACTTGCCCAGGGTCACAGCACCAGCTGCTCCTCATTTTCTGTGGGTCATTCTCCTGGTAAGATGAACCAGAACTCTCACCTTGGGAGGTTTTCCCATCATACAGGCCAGAGTTCCATTTGACTCCTTATTCTGTAGGACTTCTCACCATAAAGGAAATGTAATGGGATTGTGATAACAGAACGCTAGAGTCTGAGTTTTCTCATTTTCTCTTCATGAGGGAGGCCTGGGCAGTTGAGGTAGCCAAGCTGGAGCTCAGCCTCCTGCTGACAAGCCTGGGAGTAGACACAGGGCAACTTACTAGCTCTCCTGACCTGAAGCCCCAAAGTAAATGTCATGGTTGAGGCTAATTCTGACATGGAGTTTCTAAGAATTTAGCAGTTTCTTTTATAGGTACGTAAGGTTATTATTCCTCCAAAGAAAGCAAATCACGTAGGGAAATCCAGAAGACGCTTCCTCCTCAATGAGGAGGAATTAATTAACTGTGTGAAAATGGACAAACTCACTTAGTCTCAGGTACAATTTTTTGGGGAGACCCAAATTTTTGGTTGTAAATAAACTTCTTGGCAGTTGGTCAGTTCACAAATATATATGGAATATGACTTCTGGGTCTGTCCCCGTGCAAAACTGTCACAAGGTAATACTGACTAAGGATAGATGTCAAGACCAAAAAGGCATAGAAGACAGGGCCTCATCTATGAACAAACAGCCCCCAGACCTGGGGATGGAACGACAAGCATCAGGGTCCCATGGATGCACAGATACCACCCAACCAGGATCAGGAGTCTGTCCACCCTTAGAAATGCTTTATTTTTTTATTTTCAACTTTTTATGTAAACTCCCTGTCCCCAGGACTGCTCTAGAGAGGCTGGCTTTATGTCTGCTTGCACTCAGGTCAAATAACCCATATAAAACCCTCACCCATATTTCCAAGCATTGCCTGTAGTCAACTTCTAGCAACGCAGCAGTGAACAAAGGACAGCTGTTTCCCTTATATAATGTAAGAGTTCAGTGATCAGCAAGACATTAAACAATAAAATTTTAGTTTTTAGAAAGCAATTGTAAATAATTTCAAGTGCACAGAACTTTGCAAAAGAGAAATATGGAATTGTAAGTTTACAACAGGAAAATCTGTCTGCCTACCTGTACATTCATCTATGTAGATAACAGACACACATACGCATTTTACTATAAAGAACTTCCCACCTTGCTGGCAATAATAGCACCTTTTGTTAAAAATTTAAAAAAGCTCTAAATAATGGTGCTTTAAAACAAGACTAGATTTTTAAATAAGAGAGGCAAGAATTGCAGACATTGAACTCGACTTCATGGTTGCAGAAACTATGTGTAATAGAATCTCTACAAAATCTGGGGAACTAGATAAATTGTCAGTATAGTACAGCTCTTTCTACTCAACTCTTTTTACCTTCAGCAGAAGGGTTGCACTGATACCAATAATAATATTGAACATATATTTTATATTGGACATGGTTTTAGATGCTTTGTAAGAGAGGGAAAGGAAAGTGCCGAAAGTTTAAGTGATTTTCCAAGTACAAAGCCAGTTTGAACATTGGAGTCTCATTCTAGAACCTTCTCTTTTATCCATTTTACTTCTTTAACTACAGTTACTTAACTTTTCTTCTTTTGTCACTACCAGCCAACCAGCACAGCATTCTCTGTCCTAGAAGTCAGACCATCTCAATTATGCAGAAGCCCCTTCCATTGACTTCTCCATCAGCACCTTTACGCCCCACAGACCATTGATTTTCTTTCTCTGAGATTCCAACCAGAATTTCAGAAGGAGAAATTACAATTGTCTCTATCAAAGTTCTTAGAATGAGCCACGACCTTTTTCTAAATTGTGGCTATCTTCAGATCAGATGCCTCCCTGTGTTAGCAGTCCATTGCTGTGTAACATGGTCCCCCCAAACCATAGTGGTATAAAACAACCACTTGTGCTTATTAATTCTTGACTTATATTTATTGTCTGGGACAGACCAGAGCAGGATACACTGCCTCTGCTTCACTATGTCCGGGCCTCCTCTAGCTGACAAGAATGGTGGCGGCCGCGACCATCTGAAGGCCCATTCACTCTCATGTCTGTGACTGATGTTAAGAGAACTCAGACCGCTGGGGAGAAGAGCAGAAAGCTCTCCTTGGGTGTCTCTATTTCTATATAGTCTCCAGCACAGTGACGGGAGAGTAGGTGGACTTCTTTATATCATCTCAGAACATCTAGAGTATGCATCCCCAGAGAAAGAGAGGAAAGAAACTATTAATTATTTTGTGATCAAACTTTAGAATTCACAAAGCATCACTTCCTTCCTAGTCACAGCCTTATCCAGACTCAGGGAAAATAGCCCTGTTTTTGTTTGTTTGTTTCGTTGCCCTATACCTTGACAGCAATTTTTTTTTTGCCTTCAAATATAATTTTTTTTAGAGACAGGATCTTGCTCTGTCACCCAGACTGGAGTACAGTAGTGCTATCATAGCTTACCACAGCAATCAGATCCCATTTCTTTCTTTCTTTTTTTTAATTGTCCCAGCAAGCCACAGGTTTTTCCTTATTATTCTTATTTTAACAATAAATTAGTAACTATGGTCACCAGATTGTACAATATATCCCTTGCATTTATTCCTCTTATTGACTTGAAATTTTGTAACTTTGGTCAACATCTTCCCAATTCCTGTCCTCAGTTTCACTCAGCTGACATGGACTCTAGGAAAGCTGACCTCACAGAAGCAAGAACCCTCTATCTTGACAGCATGGTTATCTTTGGAATATACAATCTTTCATGATAACACCAGTGCAGTCACCAAGGCTTAGGTGGAATGGGCCATTTGATATAACATATGGACAAATAGAACCAAATATTCATTCATGCCCATTATTGGCAGGAAGGAGATTTGGAAGCGACCTTGAGAATGGAGTTGTGGTTATGGTAGACAATCCTGCTTGTGACTCCTCCAGGACACACTTAAAATAGGGATTAAAAAGTCAGCAAAAATTAGAGATGAAGAATGAGTGACAGAATAGTTGCCCAGAGAGATGGGAGACTAGAAAAAAGAAAGGGATAATGGCACTGATAGACTTAGATAAGAAACCTGGTTCTTTGTACCCTCAATAAATCCTCAGCAAGAAAAAAGAAAGAAAGAAAGAAATTGTTCATAGAAATATTTATCTACTTTATAATTTTTTTATGGGGATCACTGGCTTTAAAGTTATGAATCTGCATCACCTCTGGAAACTGTGTTACAGTCTGCTAGCCTAAGTGTTAGAAATATGATGACCCCACTATAAAATCAGCAATTGTCGGATCTATTAACTGTATTATTCTCTAAACATAGCCTGCAGTCCTCTTATATTACAGAGCCTCAGGCCATGTGGCAAAGGGGCTACTTATCTTCGATATGACATAAGTGTATTTAGAAAGAGAAGTAACTAAATTATTCCCCACAGAAAGTATAGATAATTCTGGGTGTTAGTCTCTACCCCAAGCCCTCGACTATGTGGTATCTGTCCCAACCTTCCAGATAAGAGTCAGAGAAAATGTTTTCTTCAATTCAAGATTGGGCAAAGAAGCCACTGCAGATTCTCTACTTTCCTGAGAGAGAAGGGATTTTACTCATCCTCCTTCTAAAATAATTAATTTGCATGTGTTTTACAAATATGATTGCAATATTTCTCCTTTTGTTACAGTTCAATTGTAAATTCTCCTCTATTAAATTATAGCTCTGTTCCCTAATCTACAGTTCGGCAAGTACTTTGTATGATAATATTGTTAGAGAATAGATAGTTATCAAGAGACTCTGGTCTCTTGAACAATAGGAACATATTTGATTCTGAGGAGTTCTAAAGTAACACAATCAATATTTCCCTCTTGGAGCTAAAATTTGCAGTTAGATTTACAGAGGACTTAGGTGGCTTGTTTTATTGTTGTTTTCAGCAAAATCATCTTCTTAAAAGGATCATATTATGAAGTGTGTTTTTTCTTAAAAAGGAATCTAGGGCCTTCTTTGCTTTTTGATTAGAAGGCGATGCATTTTTTTTTTTGATATTAAATTTGAAAACTAAAGTCAGTGAGTTCAGAAAAATAAAATGTGAACAGAAACTTCTCTTGCAGGGCCTTCCTCTCTCATAGCATTAATGCCCTAAGCATGAAAATATGAAAATTTGTAGCAAGACCATTTTCTTTTCTCCTCAACATCTCAGGATTACTTTTCAGTGACCCCAACAGATTTTTCTTTTTTTTTTTTGAGAAGACCTATCAAATTGACAAACTACTAGCCAGACTGTCAGGAAAAAAAGTAAAGAAGACACAAATGACCAATTCCAGGAATAAGATAAAATACATCTCTACAGCTTCTAGAATTAACAGAAGGATTATATAAATAATGCAAATTCTATGCCAGTAAACTTGAAAATCTAACTGAAATAGAAAAATTTCTTTCAGAACATAAATAATCATCACTGAGGAAAAAGTACTGACCTAAATAACTGTCTCTCTATACCTATATCTGAATTTGTAGTTTAAAAATCTCTCTGCAAAGAAAACTCTAGACCTAGACATTTTCACCAGTGAATTCTACTGAAAATTTAAGAAAGAGATAACAGTTAATTCTATGTATACTCTCTCAAAAAACTGAAACTCATTCTATGAAGCTAAAATTATCCTGACCTCAAAAGAAAAGATATCACTAAAAAAGAAAACAATAGATTAATCTCTCTCATAAATAGGGACACAAAAAATCTGCAAAAGTAATGGCAAATCTAGTTCAAGAACATATAATAGGGATAACATGTTACCAAACGAAGGTTATCCCCAGAATGCAAGATGGGTTTTAGCATTCAAAAATTAATCATTGCAATGCACCATATCTACATAGCAAAGAGAAAAACAAACCATACAATCATCTCAATAAATGCCGAAAACATCTTTGACAAAATTCACCATCCATTCATAATAAAAACCCTTTAAGAAATAAGAATAGAAAACATCATCAACCTGATAAAGGACAGCTAGAAAGAAACACATAAGTAACATTATATTTAATATTAAAAGACTTTTTCTCTCTGAAATCAACAACAAAGCAAAAATACACACTTAGACAACTCTATTTGAAATTTCACTGGTGGTCTTGTCCAGTGCAATAAGAAAGTAAAAAGACACCCAGAATGAAATAATAAGTGTCCAGTGCAATAAGAAAGTAAAAAGACACCCAGAATGAAATAATAAGTAATCTCTTTGTTCAGATGACATGATTGTCCACATAAAAAATCTCAAGAACTTATTAAAAATCAATTTTAATGACTAAGCATGTTTAGCAAAGTTGCAGGACATAAACTAAATATCCAAAACTCAATCACAAGTTAATAGTATACTACCAATAAACAATTGAGAATTAATGTAAAAAGCATCATTTACAATAGCTTCAAAAATATGAAATACTGTTGATGTAAATAATATAAAATATGTCTAAGATCTATTCTTAAAAGCTACAAAGCAGTGATAAAAGCAATCAAAAGTGACCTAAATGAATGGCAAAACATATCATCTTAATGGATTACAAAGCTCAATTTTATTAAGATGTCAATTTTCTCACAACTCCCTATCTACAGATCTTTATTAATATGTGCAAATTAAACAACACAGTACTCAGTAATCTATGGGTCAAAGAGAAAAATCACAAAAAATAGAAACTATTTTTAGATAAATGTAAACAAAAATATAACATACACACACAGGATGCAACCAAAGAAGTACTTAGAAAAAAATTATAGATTAAAAACCTACGTTAACAAAGAAGAAAGATCATAAATCAATGCCGTAACTTTCCCTTGTAAGACAATGAAAAAGGAAGAACTTTAAACCCAGAACAAATAGCAGAAAGGAAATTACAAGAACTAAAGGAAAAACTAATGAAATAGAGAATATAAAAACAATGGAGAAAATCAAAAAAACCCAAAGTTATTTGAAAAGATTAATGAAATTGAGAAAATTTTAGATCACTGAAAAAAGAAGAAAGACTCAAATTACTAAAGTGAAGAATGAAAGAGAGGACAATAATACCGACCCTATTTTTAAAAAAGTTTATAAGGGAATACTAAAGACAACGGTATGCCAACAAGTTAGGTAATATAGATGAAAGTGAAAATTATTTATAAAAACTACAAACTATAAAAATGGACTCAAGGAGAGATAGAAAAAGTGAATAGACTTATAACTAGTAAATATATTGAATTAATTTTAAAACTACATAAAAAGAAAACTCCAGACCAAATGGCTTCAAAGGCGAATTTTTCCCAACTTAGTGAGGTCAGTATTACCTTGGTTCCAAAACCAGACAAGTGCATCAGAAGAAAAGAAAATTGAAGACTAATATGTGTTGTTAATATAGACACAAAAAATATTAATAAAATACTAGCAGATAAAATAAATGTATAAACTGAAATTTATCCAAGGAATAAATTTATCCAAGGTCTGTTCAGTACGTGAAAATCAATTAATGTAACAATGCATTATTATTGAAATAAAGGACAAAACCACATGGATATGTATTAATGTAATATAACTGAAAGTCCAAAAATGAACCATTGCATTTATTATCAACAGATTTTCAACAAGACCCCCAAAACAATTCATTGAGGGAAATAGTAGTCTTTTTAACTAAAGGTTTGGGGACAACTGGACATCTACTCTAAAGTAGATGAAGTTTGACCTCTACCTCACACTACGTATATTAAAGAGCGAGAACTAAAATTATCAACCTTTTTTTGTTTTGACACAGAGTCTCACTCTGTCGCCCCAGGTAAAGAATGTCCAGAATCATAGCTCATTAGCAGCCTCAAACTCTTGGGCTTGGGCAATCCTCTTGCCTCAGCCTCCCAAGTAGCTGAGACTACAGGAGGCACTCACCATAACACACAGCTAGTTTTTCTATTTTAAGTAGAGAAGGGCCTTGCTCTTGTTCAGACTGGTTACAAACTCCTGAGCTCAGGCAATTCACCAGCCTTGGCCTACCAGAGTGCTAGGATTACAGGCATGGGCCACCATGCCTGGCCTAAAATTAACAAACTCTTATTGACGAACATAGGTGTGTGTGTTTGTAACCTTGGATCATGTGATGTCTTCTTAAATATGAGAGCAAACATACAAACAAAAAAATAATAGATAGTCTCAGTGCCCCGTAGCACAGTGGTTATGGTGCCAGACACATACATGGAGACTGATGGGTTTGAACCCATCCTGGGCCAGCTAAAACAACAATGACAACTATAACAAAAAAATAGCTGGGCTGTGTGGTGGGCACCTGTAGTCCCAGTTACCTGGGAAGCTGAGGCAAGAGAATCATTTAAGCCCAACAGCTTGAGGTTGCTGTGAGCTGTGACACCACGGCATTCTACCACGGGCAACATAGTGAGACTCCATCTCAAAAAAAAAAAAAAAAAAACAAGAATAGATAAATGGAACATTATCAAAACTAAAAATGTCTGTGTTTAAAAGACACTAGCAAGAAAGTAAAGTAAAAAGACAACCCAAATAATGGAGGAACACTTTTGCAAGTTATCTATCTTATAACTTATATATAAATTATATATTCAGGCTTGCATCTGAAATATGTAAACAGTGATTAAAACTCAACAATAAAACAGAAATAGCACAATTAAAATTAGGCAAAAGCTATTACTAAACCTTTCTCCAAAGGAAATATACAAATAGTCAATAAGCACATTTTTAAAAGATCAACATCGTTAGCCATCAGGGAAATGCAAATCAAAACCACAATAAGATGGCACTTTACTATCACTAGGAGGCCCATCATGAAAAGTGTTGGTGACGATATGGAGAAATTGGAACACTCATACACACTGTTGAGATTTTTTTTTTTTTTTTGCAGTTTTTGGCTGGGGCTGGGTTTGAATCCACCACCTCCAGCATATGGAGCCCAGCGCCCTACTCCTTTGAGCCACAGGCACCACCCACTGTTGAGATTTTTAAATGAGGCAGCTGCTTTGAAAGAGTCAGGAGGTTCCTTAGAAGGTTAGGCACAGAGTTATCCTAGGATTTAGCAATTCTTCTCTTAGATATATACCCAAAAGAAATGAAAACATATGTTCATGAGAAATTTATAAATGATGTTCATGACGATATTACTTATAATAACAAAAATGTGGAAACAACCCACATGTCTACCAACTGATCAAAACAAAATATTCTCTTTAAACATGTTAGATAATAAAAAAATGAAGCACTGATACATACATTTCACAACATGGATGAATCTTGAAAACATTGTGTTAAGCAAAAGTACCAATGAGAAAGAACCACATATTATATAAATTTATATGAAATTTATAAATTTATATGAAATTTCCAAAAAGGGAAATATATAGAAATATATTGGTAGAGAATTGGGGAGTAGGAATTTGGAGTATTGACTAAGAGGTGCTGAGTTTAAATCAAGATGGTTTTAAAAGTTCTAAAATTGTGGTCGTCATTGTCCAACTCTGTGAATATATTAATAGCTAATGAATTGTATATTTCATGAAGGCAAATTGTGTGGTATGCAAAATATTTCTCAATAAAGCTATTTTTTTCAACAACTTGATTCTACAATTTATATGACAAAGCAAAGGGATTAGGGTACCTAAAACTATTGCGGAAAAAAGAGAACAAAAGTAAAATACTTACACTATCTTCTTCTCAGACCCACTATAAAGATACAGAAATCAAGATGGTGTAAATATTTTTTATTTCAACATATTGTAGGGTTACAAATATTTTTGGTTACATGGATTGCTTTTGTGATGCTTGTGTTAGGACTATAAATGCGCCCATCACCCAGATAGTGTCCACTGTACCCATTAGGTAGGTTTTTGCCTGTCCCCTCCGTCCCCTCCCTCCCCTCTGCTTGATTTCCACTGAGTTTTTCTTCCTTCTGTGCAGATGTGTGTTCATCAGTTAATTCCAATTTAATAGTGAGCATATGTGGTGTTTGCTTTTTCATTCTTTAGATACTTCACTTAGGATAATGGTCTCCAGTTCTACCCAAATTGTTGCAAAAGGCATTGCTTTATCCTTTCTTATGGCTGGATAGCATTCCACGGTATGCCTATACTATATTTTGTCAATCCACTCATAAATTGATGGCACTTGAGTTGATTCCACATCCTTGCAATTGTGAATTGGACTGCTATAAACTTTTGAGTACAGATATATTTTCTATAAAATGACTTCTTTTCCTTTGGGTAAATACCTAGTACTGAGACTGCTATATAAAATGGTAGGTCTACTTTTCGTTCCTTGAGGAATCTCCATACTATTTTCCATAGAAGTTGTACTAATTTGCAGTTCCACCAACAGTGTCTAAGAGTTTCTTTCTATCTACTTCCATGGAAGGATCTTAATAAAAGCCATTCTAACTAGGATAAGCTAATATCTTATTATGGTTTTGATTTGCATTTCCCTAATGATAAATGACTCTGATGTTTTTAGAGTCTATCATTTGTCTATCTTTTTTGAAAAACTTGTGTTCATGTCTTTTGCCCACTTTTTAATGTTTTTTTTTCCCTTGCAGATTTATTTGAGTTCTTTGTAGATTTTATCAGGCCCTTATCAGATGTATAACTTTCAAATACTTTCTCCCATTCTGTAGGTTGTCTGTTTGCTCTGTTGATTATTTCCTTTGCTGTGCAAAGCTTACAGTTGTGTCATTATATATTTAATATCTTCATCTGAGTGAATCATATCATAGAATTTCAGTAATGGAAGAGATTTTAGCTAAATAAACACTTGTTCTTTACATATGAGGAATCAGAAGTTCAAAAAAATAAATAGTTAACAAAGATTATATACATAGTTAATGCCAGAAGTAAAACTAAAAATCAGGTCACCATATTATTCAAGAGCTTTAAGTTATAGTTTTAAAAACCAACGCTAACCATCCTTAAAGTAGAAAAGAAAATGAACAGAATGAGAAAAGCTTAAAAATTTTTTATTACTAAATTTAAAAGCTATGCTTACATAATTATAAAAGATAAAATCCAATTTCATAATAATTAAAATAAAAGTTAAGAAAAGTGATTAAAGAAACAGAAGATTTGATTTATATTATCCAAACTAATGCCCACTTTCCTGAACATTTTTCTCTTTCACTTTTGCTAGAGTGGTTTAAAATACACACCCTTCATTTTAGAACACGTGTCCAATTTTGAATTTTACATAATCATTAGTGTAGACACCTTCAAGTCAAGCACACTAATGTCCTTCTAGAAAGGGTCCGTGGAGAATTGATAATAGAACAAAGTCACTGAGTTTATTTCTAAATGATTTATGTAATTAAACTTTAACATAATTGGACATGAATTGTTATTGGGATTTCATTTCTGTATTCTGGAGTGCACATGGTGGGAAACTTTTAGTCATAAAGCATCTCGCTCTCAAGGATGTAAATGCCTTTGACATTGCTGGATGATTCTGTCACTGAGGGAATGGGCACCATCTGTCCCTGCTTAGCTGTGCTGAGAATGTTGACCTGACAGCACACAGCAGAACTGGAGAAGCCTGAAAGAGTATCTCCATTCCTTTTTAACCTAGTCATAAGTTATCTGAAGTGTTGCAAAACCATGAGTTTGTCTGTGAAATGAGGACAGTAGAATTATTGTCAGTCTGGAAAAGATTAATTATGGGAGTTTAGAAAGAGAAAGGTTTACACGGAAGCTATCTGGGTTCAGAACCATAACCTTTTCCAGCTGTCATACAGGAGTAGACAGCCAGAGATTCTCTATTCGCTCAGGTTCTAATTGAGACCACTGAGTTAAAGGCCTCGGTGTGCAAACATATTAGTATGAATAAAGACTACATTGATGAGAGTGTGGTATAGTTAAATTAGAACAGTGGTGTACTTCATTCAAAATAAACTTGGGAGGATGTGTTTATAATCATAGCTCACCCCTCATTTTAATCTGTTACAGTTAAAACAAGAAGAGAAGTGGACGCAGATGTCAGACATTTGCAAAGGCTTTATTTCCTCTGACCCACATGTCTAATTTTATAAGTAGTCTATTATCTCAACTTACATTACATATGTGTAGCTAATTAACTCATCATATTTTCCCCGCAACATTCTCTTCCTCCTCCTTCTGTGTCCCTAGCGTCTATTAATGGCACTAGTATCCTTCAGTTCAAAAGCTCAGAATCATTTTAAATATCATCACTCCCCCATCAGTTGCTGGTCTTTTGACCCTACTTACAGATGACGTCTCTCAGTTGCCCCTTCTCTTTGCTTTCAATATTGCAACCACAATTCAAACTTTTCTTTCTTAGTGTATGTTTACTCTCTCAATATTAGGTAGTTGAAAAAATATGTATATTACCTAGCTGAATTCCCTATCCTCAATTCTTCTCTCTGCAGTCTGATTGTGGGTTTATTTTCCTACAGAACAATTCTAATCATGCTATTTCTATGATCTAAAATCTAATAAAGCCCACTACAGGCCCCAGGCAATCATGACTTCCCATTCAATGATTCCACCATACATCCTCCATCCTCCTTAATCCTCCCTGTCCTGAGTGTCCTTGCTTCTCACCTTATCTATGAAGTTCCTTCTGCCTGGAATGCTTAGTTACTTTCTCTTTGCCCTTGAAGACCTAGACCAAGTCTCATGTACTCCACAGAACTTTCTTGGGTCATATAGCTAACACCTTTTCACCACCTGAATGTTCACAGAAGGGAGATGAGAGGCATCCAACTATAAGAATATTAGGAGGACTAATGAACTCATATAATCATTGGCTAACATGTGTATGTCTGTGGTTCAGACCACTATGTTAAGAGGAGTGATGGGTGGCCAATACCACTCCATACCTTAAGATACTGTCCAAGGAAGATTCTAGAAAATAAAGATTGATGAGCCTCATCCCAACTCAGAAGTTTGGTTCAATCCTTAATAAAAAGGAGTACTATTGACCACTTAAGCACACAAAAATATATAAAAGGGGGTTAATATGTTTTAAAAAGAAAAATATATAGGACTGATAATCTACCAGATTTTTTGAAAGGATAGATAAGAAAATAAATGGGCATGATAACCAATGTATGTGATGGGTAGCCTTCCATGCAAAAGAATGTCTGCTTCCTCATACTCCATTTCGTACATTCTGTGACAACCACACAACATTTTTTACAGTTCGTAAATAAGTCATGCCTTTTCCTGCTTACATGCCTTTTCAACCTCTTCTTGGTTCTTTAGGCCAAATTAAATATTACTTTTGGGCAGCGCTTGTGGCTCAGTGAGTAGGGTACCGGCCCCATATACCGAGGGTGGCAGGTTCGAACCCGGCCCCGGCCAAACTGCAACAAAAAATAGTTGGACATTGTGGCAGGTGCCTATAGTCCCAGTTACTCCTGAGGCTGAGGCAAGAGAATTGCTTAAGCCCAAGAGCTAGAGGTTGCTGTGAGCTGTGATGCCACAGCACTCCATAGAGGGCAATAAAGTGAGACTCTGTCTCTAAAAATAAATAAATAAATAAATAAATATTACTTTTATGTTTGAAACCTTCTCCCAAAACAGAGAAATAAATTAATTTCTGGCATATTGGTCCTAAAATTTTAATTGTGAATACCTCCAAAATGGCACCTCATTTTTTATAATATTCCTTTCCTTATGGTTGAATAATCCAGTAGCAATTGAATTGCTACTTAATCTTTGTATCTCTAGATTCCTAACACTTAATAAGTGCTCAATAAATACTGGATAAATGGAAGATTAAGTAAAAATACGAAGGACCTACTTGACCTTAAGTTTCAAAGGAAAATGAGGCTCAGAATTTAAACTTTTTGCTTATCTTCAGCCAGCTTACCAGTAGGAGAACAAAGGTACAAACCCAGGTCTTCTTATTCCAAGGCTCATTGCCCAAATAGACTGACTCATGTGAACTTGTTTGCCAAACCTTGAATATTCAAACTAGATGAAAGTCTTGAAGCTTTAATTAGCTTGAATGTTTTAAAGCAACAGGCATCTTTAGGGAGAAGAAGAACTATATAATAGGCTTTGAACACAAGTAACTTCATAAAAAGAATTGCACTCATGTATATTAGACATTCACAACAAATTACAGTATTTAGGTAAAGCAAAAAATATAAAAATAATAATTCCCATTGAGAAAGCCATACTCTTCCACATAACTGCCGTTCTTGTGATTGGACTCAGAGGACTTGAGTCTCAAAGACATTGATTCAACTACATTTCAGCATGATTTATTATTTTAGTCAGGCAAAATAACTATGCAACTAGGTTTCAAAACAAATTGATTATTTCAGGTTACTTGGGATTGTTTTAAGTACTTGTAAGCAGAATAATAGCAGTCAAATCTCAGGTCCATACTGTAAACTGATTAGCCATGCATCCTATTTCACAATTGCTTCCAGCTGTGTCTACAGGCATGGCTCTTGAACAATTCCAAGAAACATTTCTACATACCAGCACTATCTTTCAAACGGTAAGACTATTGGCAAATATAAGAAAAATTGGTTATTGCAGAGAGGGAAATAAAACTCAGTGGAAATCAATGGGGGGGGGGGACAGGGGAGAAGAATAAGCCAACATAATGGGTACTGTGAACACTGTTTGGGTGGTGAGCACAGCTGTATCTGAGACACAAGCATTACAAAAAGGATCCATGTAACCTAACCTAAAAGAGCCATTCATAACCCCTTAATATTTGGAAAGAAAAAAAATAAAAACTGGTCGTTCTATTTGTTCTGGTATTGAGATAAAGCATTCTGAGTTTGACAAAGAAAAAAGAACATTTCTAAAGGAACCATCTGGTTCCATTCTTAAAGACATGAAGTCCTTTATTATTGGATTTTTACCACATCATATGACTTTGGCTATTTAGGGAAGGAGAGTTGGGACTCTATGTATCATTGGTGTGATGTATTGTAGCCATCTGTGTTCTTACCTGATCTTCTTAAACATTCTTTTTCTGTGCTAATTTTAAAAAGAAACATTATGCACTTTGCTATCAATTCATGCAGAACTGTTGAAATGTGATATCATTTTGGTCAAAATTAGGTTGCAAAATTCAGAAATTCCAACCTGAGATCAACTTCCCAGATTACTGGATTTACATATTAATAACTCTTAGGGTATTTTCCTTTCACCAGCTCTAACTGCAACCAGAATGTATGACTAGGGATCTTTTGAAATCCAAATGCAATGGCCAAGTGCATAAAGTATGGAGCTTGCCACTCTGTCACAGAAGTCCTCAGCAGACACAAATCTAGAAGGTTGATGTCACTACGTTTGCCCCCTCAGATGATTCTTGCCACCATGTTTGATACAGACATTTACACTTCCAGCGAACCCCTATGCCAAGTGATGGCTACAAGAAAGCATTCATGGCCTTTTGATTCAAAATGCATTCAATTACTACTCACATTCATCTTTACAATGATACACACATAAAAATGAGGAAATCAGAAAGTTTCCCCTTGGATTTAATTTGCCAATTTCCATAGTATCCATAGGATACTATATTCCCTTTAAAGAGGGAATAAAAGTGAAATTTGTTTTGTGTGTGTATGTGTGTTTTGAACTGTGAGCTTTTAGTGTCCTACCTCCTCTAAAATGACAGGACTTCCTGCAGAGAGAAGGAGTTACTGGAGAAGACTTTGATTCACTCAAATCATGCCTATTCCTTCAGCAGCTGGGAAAGCAAGCCTTGTTTGGTAGTGTACTTCTCAATTCAATAAAAAGCATTTTTATTCCCATGGATATGCTGAATGGTCAATTAATGAGCAAATGCTGCAGTACCTTGGGTTTTAATTCAAAATTCACTTGCCCTTATTTAACAACAAAACAAATGGGAGTACATTTCCTGCTGAAAATCCCTTTCAAGAAGGCCTTTGCAATGCATAGTTTCTTTGGACAATGTTTAATCTAAAACCAGGGAATGAAGTCCTCAGCCCTAATACAGCTGAGCTGAGAAACAGCCAAAAACTAAGGGGACTGAAGGGAAAATTGTATTCTTCAAAAATTTCCCTATATTACATTGATTTCTGCACATAATTTTTAAGTGTCTGTTCTGCATACAGCACAATGACAGTTACTGCAAGGAATGTCCAGATAAAAAGCCAGTTCCTGCACCTTTACCCTATCAAGGAAGGTTCAAACAAGTTCACAAACATCAGACAAGGTAGATGTGATTGCAGCAGGAGAGATGCAGACAAGTGCTGCGGAGTTCAGAGATCAGAGAGAGATGCCACTGATCTAAGCAGATGAGAAAAGGCTTTGGGTAATATATTCATGTAAGCTGAACTTAAGAAAGGGGAAGTTTTTTACAGGATGAGGAGGGGGTGATTTCCTAGGTAGATGAGAAACAAGAACACCACCTGACCAGAGGACAGAGGTAAGGGACAAACGTGAAACCATTACATAGCTGCTAACTATGTAATGTTTCATACTTTGGGAACTTATTCAAAAAGAATACCAGAGGGAGACACTATTAGAATATTTTGAGGGGTCGTGTTGGGAAGAGCTTGAAAGCTCTAAGGGATTTTTTTTTTTACCATTTCTGTTCATCTTGAAGACATCTTCAGTCATTTATTTTGCTGTTAAAGGCAGAAGATTTAGAACTAAACCATAGTTTAAAGCTATAGTCTTTACGAGATCTCATTCATATGAGATATTTACACGGCAAGATAGATTTGGGAAGTAAGATCAGTGGTGAATCAGGATTTTTTTGTAGTGAAACAGGCAGTATATAATCTGTGCTCCAAATCTATCTGATTCCCTCCTCCATTTGACAATAACAGTAATAATAACAATATATTGTCACATTTACTCTGTGACAAGGGCTATACTTACATTATTTCATTTCGTTATTACCCTGTGAAGTGAACACCCTTCTCCTTGCTCTATAGATGAGGAAACCTGTCAGATCTAAGTAAAACACCTAAGAAGGCAAGTCGAAGTAACCAAACTCCACACGCCTGGCCACTGCTCACTCCTGCCTCCCATTAGGATACCAGGCAGTTCTTCATCTTTCATTGTTGATAGCTGTTCTAGCATCTTCGTTCAAATGGAGCCTTAGAATGGCCTCACTACTCCAATTCCTCCTGAGACCAGCACTTGTGATTTTGGAAAAGTCTGTGGGATATCTTAATAGTCCTCCATGTCCCTCCATCTGAGATTACCTGAGACAGTTGACGACCTACCATAATGGGCCCAATATGGGCTCTGGGACAGGCTGCAAGGTGCAAATGCCGACCCAGCTACACACCAGGTATGTTTGTTATTCCTATGTCAGTGCCTGATGGAGTAAGTAACTTTCCAAGAGACCCGTAGAAATTCAAAGACAAAGAATCTAGAATTATGAGTCTTTTTCAGTCCTCTAGCCAGGAGATCATAAATCATTTGTAGAGTACAAAATAGAGTGCAGTTCTAATTACAGAAGAGGAGGAATGCAATTATCTTTTAAAACCCACTCTTACATCATAGAAAACTTCGCATCTGTTCTGTTTAAAATGGCAGAACTATTCTTTCTGTGGATGCTCAGCTTCATGGTGGCTAGATGAGAAGCTTGTGGTGACACTGAGAAGGTATAGAAATGGGTGGGGTGGACTGAAGACTAGACTAGCAGCTGAAAACAGGGGCACTCCTATATTAAATGACCATTAAATTCTCTGCTTTCAATAGCAATTGAAAATTCCATTTTGTTCAGATTACAGTTATCTAGGAAGAAGAAAGATCAACATTTTAATCTGTATTAATATATTTTAAGTAATCTTCTAAAACTTAAAATACTTTCTATCAGGTAATGCTGATAGAGGTTGACCATATGCACCACTTTTTCCTCGGGTCTGCTCCACTCCCGCCCTTCCTCTGCTGTGTGTCACAGGGAATCACATGTCCCAGCGCCCTTGCCCTCTACATGTAGGCAGGTTTGGCCAGGCGATGGGAGGCAATGATGGAAGGGCAGGCTAAGAGCAAGGCCAAGGTGCTTCTTGCCTTCTCTCTGCCTCCAGTGACATCTTTAGCCCTACTGGGTCTTCTCCATGATTCCAGCTCCCAATATCCCTGTGCTCTGTGGTTCCAGCTCCCACTACACTGCCCCAGGTGTGTAGTGGTTTCATTGTTCATCTCCAGGTTTGCTCACCACCTCTTGTCTGGCTTCTTCGCTCTTACATCACTGCTGTAAAAGTGTCCAGCATTGAATTCCCTCTGACTAAAATGTTCACATTGGACATTTCCCACTTGGACTCTGACTGATCCGTGGTATAATCCACAAATCCAAGTGCTGTTGGTCAGGGTTCTTCTAGCCATAGTGTTAAGCAGCAATTTTATTTTGCAACATTCTGCATTTACATCTTACTTCAGGGCTTTTTTTCAGGGTCTCCATAGCTTCACACTGTCATTAGATTTTGAAGATTCACTGATGACTCATCCTTCTCTTTCTTTTTCTGTGACTTCTCAGAGTACCTGTAGGCAAGAAATACATTGCCTCATTGTTCTGGAGGCTGGGAAGTCCAAGATCAAGGGGCTGCATTTGATGAAGGCCTTCTTGCTGTGTGACCCCCTGGTAGAAAATAGAGGGCAAGAGAGAGCAAAATGGGGCTGAACTCACCCTTTATTAATGGCACTAGTACCCTACCCATGATGATAGAACACTCAGGGCCTACTCTCACCTCATGAACTGCTATAGTAGTAATACCTCAATACTATTTTGGTAAAGGTATCCCTTCTTAACACTGTTACAATGGCAATCAAATTTCCATACAAGTTTTTCTGGGAACAAATATTCAAACCATAGCATCCTCCAAAGCAAGAACCTTTCTCACTTAGCCTGTATTTTTCAGTTGCCTTTTTGCTGTCTTAATTATCCTTGCTCAAAATGCTCCAGTAGAATTCAAATTCACCCTCAGCATTAGTTGCCACCCATAATCTTCATAATGGTCCCTGCCTTTCTTTCCCCTTTCAACATCGCTGCCCACCATCAGGCCCATTTCACCTTCACCTGGATGATTTTGTGAGGACCACCTGGATTTATTTGTTTGCAGCTAAGTTTTCCTAACTCTCATTAACCCTGTGTAAAGTTCGACCAGCCTTAACATCATTTTCATAGTTAGTTCTTGATCATAGCTTTGTTTTCCCTATATTGCTCAGAGGACAGTTCAAATTTAGTTTGGCATTTAAGATCTCCATAGTTCCCACTCCCTTCTAACATGTAAGACATCTCTTCCAGCCATGTGAATAACACAAGTTATACTGCTCATGATTTACCTCTCTGTAAGATGATCCCCAAGACACAAAGCATAAGGTCGATTTTTGAGTTCATATAGCCATAGATACTTAGAGAATATTGACAAGTCCTAAAGGTACTTGTAGTGTTCTGTAGACTTAGTATCTAGTTCTGGCACATACTGGATCTTTTGGTGTTTTAAAAGAATAAGTAAGGTCTGATATAGAAGGACACAAGCATACAGGGACTGAATTTGAATGAGAGGAATCCAAAGCAAATAAAATTATACCTTCTAATTCTCTTCAAAAATATTTTCTCTCCATATATCCCCTGAATTCTAGATACGAATTAGTTTCCTAGACTAATTCTTTTTGGACCAAAAGATAAATAGACCATAGCAAATTAGATCCTTTGGGAAAAATCACCCTGGTCTCTGCAGATCACATAAGTTGCTTCAAGAAAAAAAACATGGTCTTATACATAAGATGAGGCACATTGGATGGTTGAGTAGATCATCCTGTGGCCAAGCAACTTCTCTGGCATTTAAAAACCACTAATTGGCTTCAGACTTACTATTATCTATAAGTATTTTTTGAAGGACAAGTAAAGCAGCTGTTGATATTTATGAGACCTCTATAAAATATGAACTTGAACAGTTTAATATTACCCATAAATAGTCTGCTAATTTATCTCAGTTAGGGAGAGCTTCCAAAATAGTTCCTAGATCTTTTGCTGAACATCTGTGCTAAATGTGGGTGGTTATGATAGTACCAAATAAACTCAGTTTTTGCTAATCTATTGCCATGAGTTAAAATTTATAACACATTCTTTTATTAAAAAAAAGGTGCTAAAAATTACAGAATATAACTATAGGAAGAAATATTATCATGTTTTCTTTATTATGGTCTTTTTGGTGAAATTCAGTATTCTAAGGATTAGTTTACAAAACATTTTTTTTTAGGGTGTGTAAATTTATTTATTTATTTATTAAATCATAGCTTTGTACATTAATACAGTTATTACAAAATATTTTAGATTTTAAAAAAGTTACAGAAATCTTCATAGATGAGTGGGAACCTGAAATTATTTGCCTGCAACTGATGCCACCTAAAGTTGGCATGGTTAATTTTGATTTTCTTCAGATGAAACCATTCCTTAGCATTCATCAACTTTTCTCCCTTCTAGCTTGAGTTGGTCTGCTCTTGTGTTTCCCAATACTAAAGTAGGAGAAAAATCTGGAGAAAAAAGAATGTATGTAGCAAGTAGCTGGATCCTTGACGTTGTCAGTTCAAAGCTGAAAGATTATTAGTTGCTATGGTTCTTTTTTTTTTTTTTTTTTTTTTTTTGAGACAGAGCCTCAAGCTGTCCCCCTGGGTAGAGTGCCGTGGCATTACAGCTCACAGCAACCTCCAACTCCTGGGCTCAAGCGAGTCTCCTGCCTCCGCCTCCCAAGTAGTTGGGACCACAGGCGCCCGCCACAACACCCAGCTATTTTTTGGTTGCAGCCGTCATTGTTGTTTGGCGGGTCCGGGCTGGGGATTTGAACCCGCCACCTTAGGTGTACATGGCTGGCGCCTTAGCCAGTTGAGCTATAGGCGCCGAGCCATTGCTATGGTTCTTACAGGTGATTTGATAATATGTCACTTAAATCATGAGTCACTGCACCAGTTCCCTTAATTCATTCAACCCTGTATATTTGGACAGCATGAAGACTAAGAGTGACAAAAATAGCCCATCCAATGACCTTGACTCTTCGTGGTACAGGAGGTTACTAGAAACAACTCTGCAAAATCCAAGACCCCCGAGTTCCTTCAGTAACCACAAATATTAAATCTTCATTGTCAGCTACATAACATAGATAGTTCTCGAAAGAAAAGATTAAGTTCAAAGAGAATATACTACATATAATAGGTACACACACAATCATAGGAGAAAATGGATCTGCTGATTAATATAGGATTATTTTCATAAATTTAGACATAAACAAATTATAAATATCAACTGGGGAGGAGGAATACCCTATAACTTAGAGGCCAAATAAAGAAATTTTTATATAAAACTGATAACCAACCCTATATTTTTCAGTCATTAAAATGGCTGAAAAAATCAGATTAAAGACTTGGAACTTGGCCATTATACCAGAAAATTGAAAACTCCTTCTGAAATCAGAAGAAAAGTAATCCTAGGATTCATACATGTACAACTAAAAATTAATGTTATCTAGATAATATGAAACAAAAAGTCTCATTTGTTTGTTTAATTCCCAAAGATTTAAGTCACAAATATTTTTCTTGGTTTTTTTGTTTATTTACCTAGACAAGCCTTGGCAATTTATGCTACTGAACAGTTTTTAAATTGAACTTTGGCTTTAACAGAATGATGGGGAAGTTGAAGACAGAGGTAATTATTGCCATGTTCCAGATAAATAAATGTTAACAAGCTCTATAAAAAACAGATTTTACATTCTGAGGGATTTTTAAAGGCGTTCTTGATTTTATCTTAAATTTTAATATACTACAAAGAGAATACCAATAAATTTTTTGTGGAAACTTAAAATTATTCTAGAAATCATCTGAGTGAAATTCATGAAAAGGCTCAAGAAAATGCTTAAAAATGAAAACAGTGAGAGAAATAGCTTGAATAGATATTACAGTATTGCAAAGTTACATCTTTAAAATGTATTTTTTACCTAGTAAAGGAACAAACAGGAATATCAATAGGACATTGGAAAAAGAACAGAAAGAAGGAAATAAGAATTCAACATATGATAAGGTTACCCTTGAAATTAATGGGGGAAAGTGGGTTATTCAACAAAATATGTTGAGATTAAGAGTTGTTTGTTAAATACACATACTTGGATGGTTAGCAAATACCTTTAAGTAAAATTAAAAAAAACTATAAAAATATTCAGCAACTACACATACATTTCAGAAAGATTAATACAAACAAGTTTATTTCAATGTTTAATACTAGAAGTGTTTGTTTCGTCTTTATTTAGAAGCTGGTGATGTTTTTGTGACCAGAAATATGCTATAGGAACTTAACTCTTATTTATATAAATTAGCCTCCAGTAAAATTTGTTTCCCTATGCATTGTTTCATTTAAAGTCTTGGTTAAAATCAAAATCTTAAAGAGAAAAAAAAAGAAACATTGAGAGAAAATAGATATGAATATAATATGTAATTTTCTCTGATGAGGAAAATGCTTTTCAAAAGGTTTATGACATTCAGAAACCATAAAGCATGTTTTTAATAGATCTGACTACATGAAAATGTAAAACTTCTTTAAGTCAATGAACATCATAATTTTTAAAAAGAAAAAATAGGCTCACCAATCCAGGAATGGATTAACAAGCTGTGGTATATGTATACCATGGAATACATAGCCACTAAATATATAGCTACTAAAAAGGATGGAAACTTTATATCTTTTGTATTAATTTGGATGGAATTGAAATACATTCTTCTTAGTAAACATCACAAGAAAAATAGGCTCAGAAAGAAAGGAGGAGAAAGAAGGAGTGAGAATCCTTATATCAATTCTGATATGAGAGCAATTGATGTTAGTACATGATGGGGAGAGGAGGAATGGGGGAAGGGAGAGAGAGAGGAGAAGGGTGTGGAGCCACAGTGTATGACACACCTCTTGGGGAAGTACACTATTAATAGAGGGACTTCACCCAGCAAATGCAAGCAGTATAACCTGGCTCATTGTACCCTCAATGATTTCCCATCAATTAAAAAAATAGGCATAAACGTTTGAAATCTACATGACAGATATAAGACCTGTGTGAGTGTCTGAATCTATTTTCATGCATATATGTCCATGAAACAAATAACCCCAAAGGAACATCAACACAAGGCATTTTGCCCTTGCTTTGTAATTGCCCTGAGGTATCCACTAGTGGATTCAGACCAGGAGGGTTCTTCCATGCCTTGAAACTTGCTGTTCCAGGAACAGAATATGACATAAAGAGAGATCCAGCCAGCCCTGAGAGAAAGATAAAAACCTGCCAATTCTAGCCTACTAGAGTATGCAAATGATAAAAGTAGGGAAGTAAAGAATCAGATCAAAGTAACTCGCTCTTCACTCCGGGACTAAAATCCCAGATAGGGATGGGGTTGTAGAAAGATGAAGAGAAAAGCCATAGCAGAAGAGGCTTGTACTAATTTGACACTGTGAAAAAGGGATGAGCAAGCAAAAATGGCCCCCTGAAGCGGTCAGGAGGGGAAAGGGCCCTGACTTGAGGACCTTCCCTTAGCTCTTGCTTGAGGCTGAAATGCTTCCAAGGCTGAGGAATGGAGAGATTAAACTGGGAGCTCAATGGAAGGTGAGAGGGTGCTAGCTAGGGGGCAACTGGGGCAAGCAAGGGAGTCTCCAGGACCTGACCAAGCCAAGACACCAGGTCAGCTTCAGTGGAAGATTCCAAAACAGTCCCAAATCACCAGATAAACGATAAACTTGGCAGATGGTTACACAGATAACTTTGCACCCTTAATCAAAATAAGGGATCCCACATGGGATCATACCACACGGGATCACATAGGTACTCACTCTACAGCACAAGAACAAGAACGGACTGAAGGAACAGGAAGAAGGCAAGTGCCTCCTAATTCTGGGCATTTACTTGAGATTGAGTTATCTAAAATAAGTCTGCT
Source organism: Otolemur garnettii (assembly GCF_000181295.1). NCBI lineage: Eukaryota > Metazoa > Chordata > Mammalia > Primates > Galagidae > Otolemur > Otolemur garnettii. The sequence goes on from NW_003852443.1 coordinate 5,261,117, forward strand.
TAGAAATATCTGAGATGCCATCATTGATAAGTTTAAGTTCTTCCTTACCACTCACCATGATCCCCTCTCATGGGGGATCATAAGAAAAATTAGACTAATTTTTTTCCAATTTATTTATTTACTTATTTTTTATTAAATCACAGTTGTATACATTAATGCAGTCATGGGGTACAGTGTGCTGGTTCTATATACAATCTGAAATATTTTCATCAAACTGGTTAACATAGCCTTCATGTCATTTTTTTAGTTATTGTGTTAAGACATTTATATTCTTTCTACATTTAGTCTAGAGAACACTTAGAGGAAAATTAGACTAATTATAGGAAATTAATAAGCTAAATTTTATTTCTCTCTATATAGCAGTAAGGAGAGTTGTGGTTCTCCTACATAAACAAAAAGCTCTATAAAAGCATTAAAAAAAATGAGGATGAGGAGAGGAGAGAGGATGAGGGGAGGGTGATTGGCGGGAGGAGGGAGAGCATTTGGTGTGATCTCACCTAAGGCGCACAATGCCAGGGTGTTCAGCACACCCCCCAGGGTGAGGGCCTCTCCTACAACTTGAATTTTACCTTGGAAGTAAGAACAACATAACCTAAAAATTCGTTCCCTCATATTAATTTAAACTAAAAAAAAAAAAAAGAAAGAAAGAAAAGTGAGGTAAGAATGTACCTCTCTCATGAAAGAAGAAATTTAAAACCTACCTTAATAAACTCATTCAAATTTCCTGGTGAGGAAAGACCAGGGTTCCCTAACTACATGTATATGGGGGCTTTCAGGTATCCTAACTTTAATATTAGAGACAATGTGGCCTCACTTTGACGTCACAGACTAGTCAGTATTGAAGACATCTGGTTTGTGTATATATTTGTGTTTATAAACCAGGATTTGGGGAAGAGGCATCTATAAAATCCATGTGAGAGAATAAATGCCAATGCGTCATGCATAGTTATTGGGTGGCTGTGAGTCTTGGTGCCTTGAATGTCCTTCTTCTGTCTATATTTTCTGATATCAAGTATTGGGTTTTCAACAACTAAAAAGGCAACTTTATTTCAAGAAAATAATCTCAACTGACATTCCAGTGAATGTTGATCTTGCTGATATTTCATTTTTTCCCATGACATGCAGTAAAAGCAGGCAGTCTGTGACTCCCGCCTTAGCCAAAACGAACACATTTTCCTTTGTCCTTTGACAAGATTCATAATGGCAATGATCTTTTACTTTTGAACTTAGAAAAATATCTTCATTCAATGAATACGACAGGGAAAATTTACAGAATTTTCCATATAAGACATACGTTTGGAGATGAGGCATAAAATGTCATTCACGTCATTAAAGTTTATTATTGGGAGCTTGTATCATACCCCCCAAACTACTGACAAAATTGAAAGACTAAATCATACTTGTGAGAGAGTGCTACTAAATGCTGGGCTGCAAAATGACTTATAGGTTTATTAAGTTGTTGGCAAAAAACCAAGTTCCTGTGCAGGCAAAGCAATGAATGTAAATGAGAGACCTTTAATTCATGATACAATTTAGGGATGAGGTCTTGTTTCCTTTATTCTCAAAGAACAGTGTGAAGGGAATTTTAACATTCACTTATCAACTGTAAATACAGGGAATTCTGTTGTCTCTAAGCATTCCTCTCAGTGCCTACCTGGAAAAGGAAACACCTCCTTGCACCCAAACACTACACTGTTTTAGTTCCCTGTTAACCATGTAACCATCAGGACCTGATATATCCTACAATATCACCTCACTGGGAGCTAGTGAGTGGAATCCATTAGGGTTGGTGATACATTCACAATGACCATTCTCAAAGGGTCCTCAGAGGGAACTATGGACTTAAGAGAATTTACAACCAAAGTATTGTGAAACCCCACCTAACCCACATTTGTCATTTTGCGTTTGAAGAAATAACTGAAGACACAGGGAGATTAAGGGTTCCAAACTGAACCCTTGATAAGCAGGGCCAAGCCTATGGTAAAAGCAGACCTTGTTTTCCCCGGGACTAGTACAGCATTTTTAAACTTGGAAGTATTATAACTTGCCAAAGAACATTGCATCTGAAACTAGTTTCAGTTGTTTTGAATTCAAAGACATTAAGAATCACTTCTCATCCCCTAACATTTTACTATTAAACTATTTTCAAACAAAATTCTCGATATATATTTTTATTCATTGATTCATTCATTATTGTGGCTCTTTTGTACAAGGCGTTAACTTTCATTTTATGGTTAAGCCATGTGTTAGTCAGGGTTCTCCTGAAAAACAGAACCAACAGAATGTGTATATATATATGTATGCACATGTATACATACACACATATACACATGCACATATGGAAAGAGAGAGGGGTTTATTTTTTTTTTAAATTGGCTCGTGTAACTGTGGAGGCTGAGTCCAAAATCTGAAAATCTGCTGGGGTAGGACAGCAGGCTAGAGACTCAGGGAAAAGGCGGTCTGAACCCACAGGCAGTCTGCTGGTAGAATTCTTTCTTGCTCAAGGATCTTAGTCTTTGTATAAGGCCTTCAACTGATTGGATGAGACTCACTCACTACAAGGAAAACAATCTGCTTTACTCTACATCCACCGATTTAATTGTTAATCTCGTTTGAAAACACCATTATAGAAACATCCAGAGTAGTGTTTGACCAAATGCCTGGGCGTTGTGACCCAGACTAGGAATTATATAAAATTAACCATCAACAAGGTCATCAATTAGGTCAAGAGCTATCTCTGAAGTCAGGTTTGGCTTTACACCAGCGATTCCTCTGTCACTGATGACCCCTGACTAGATGACTAGTTGGGAGGCTCATGCCCTTCAGCCCATCAACACCTGTAAGGATCCAGTAGTCACATTCACAAAGTCATATACAAAAGAGTCATAAAGAGCTACAAATAAATATTCTGTAATGTGTCTTGCCAGAGAGGACAGGAAAACACAGAGACCTGTGGAAATGGGTACGTGAGGTAAGAGTGCTCAGGTTCCCATTCTAAACAGCAGGGGACAATTCTAATGCAGCAGACTTTGCATAAAACACTGTCCCTATGGCAGATAGAGGACGTTAGTGACTCTTACTCCCCAAGCCAGAGCTAATCTTTGCATGGAAATTAGGCATCCATGAGAACATGGCTGTTCTGCTCCCTACAAAAGCAGGCCTGAGAGTTTGAAACAATGAACCCAATGGTATTCAAGATTTTGATAAGAAAGCGGGGGAAAGGGACGGGAGTCCAAGGAAAAGCTCTCCTTTGAGAAGTGTTGGTTTGTCTATCCTGACCATTATTCCGGACCCTCTGAGGCTGGAGGGCGGCCTCACTTCACACAGTGGACAACCACAGGGCAACAGGGTGAAAAAGATGTTTCATTTTTTTCTTGTGCTTCTACCCACATAAAGTCGGGGCTTCTAACCTCAAACCCAAGGCCTACATTACACCAGGACAATTTATGTAAGTTTCTTCAGAAGGGAATCTATGTGCAAAATATGAATTGCCCATCTGTATAAATTACTTTTAGCCTATTGTAGTGAAAATTTGACCTTCATCACTCTAATACCCAAATGATAAATCACATTCATTTTTAAAACATGAACTTTACTAAATATAAATTGCACACTAGACGATATTATATTTCAAGATGTTTCCAGACTTTTGGAACTGCTAATTAAACATAGATCAGTATCTGGTTTCATGCCTTGTTAAGGATAATCTTTCCCCTCGGGTTTGAGGAGCACAGCAGGTCACCTTGTTCAATATACTCCCTCCAGCAACATTACACACTGTCATTATTCTCACTAAATCCTTTCCGTTGTTTTCAAGTTTATCAAGACCATACAGCTTAAGTGTCATATGATCACTTAAAGCATTAGCAGTATAATAAAACAATAATTAGTCCTTTCAAATGACTTCTTGAAATAGCTTATCTTTCTTGATAATTTGCATGCATTCATGAATTTAGGATAACTAGATGTTTTTAATGGAAAAGATACCATAATGACAGCTCAGTGACAAGCAGTCTGCGGAATGCACTAAAACTCAGGGATAATTACTAAATTCGTCTGAAAATTTAAATATCTAAAATATCAGTGGGTCAATTTTTTTTATTTTATTTTTTTTTTAAGACAGAGTCTCACTCTGTTGCCCAGGTTAGAGCGCCATGTTTCAACCTAGCTCACAGCAACCTCAAACTTCTGGCTTCAAGAGCTCTTCCTGCCTCACCCTCCTGAGTAGCTGGGACTATAGGTGCCCATCACAATGCTGAGTTAATTTTTCTATTTTCTGTAGAGATGGTGTCTCACTCTTATTCAGGCTGATCTTAAACTCCTGAGCTCAAGGGATCCTCCTGCCTTGGCCAGGATTGCAGGTATGAGCCAGCTCAAGGGATCACTCCTGCCGGAGTGCCAGGATTGCAGATATGAGCCACTAAACCTGGCCTTCAGTGGAGGATTCTTTAAAAAAGTTATTTTTCATGTATTTCTTTTCATTTTTTAACCCAAAATGCAGAAATAAAATAATTTAGTTTTGATGTCTTTCTATCCTGCAAGGTTATAACCTTGCTCTGACAAGATAGATTTAATTCTAATGCATTCAACAGGGGCAATGTTTTTGCCACAACTCATTTTCATTAGTATAAATGCACTTTGAAATTTCCCATTATTATTTCTTAGATATTATGATACAAGTTTTCAAAAAAATTTATTTTTATCACTTTATTTTAGAAATCTAATCAAGATTGTCTAGAATTAATATTACTTATTTCAAACTTGAATGGAAAAAATAATGGGCTTTTAAGAATATTTATACCTTGTTCGTAAATATCTATTAATAGAAAAAATCCTATTTCGTCTTCTGGTATTGAAATTACTAATAATATCAATTATTATAATTTGGACTCAGTGGTTAAGCTAAATTGTAATACACATCATAAAAGATTCTTTCTGTTTAATAAAACTAGAACATCTGCCTTGCTTTCAGTCTCCCTGAAAAGATTGTCTTCCAAAACTTCTGGAATCTCATCCTGAGCTAATAAAGTCCAGGAATTGATCAAGGACCTGAGAGGAATTTCAATATTTCTGGAGTTTTTTCACCCCCTGTCTCTCTCTCTCTGTAGCATCCCCATTTGGGGGGCTTTTGCCCCAAATCTCAACCAACTTAGCAGCCACAAACTTTGATTTCTACAACCTTTATCTGGCAAAATTGATATGCTCTACTTGAATTCTTTCTCCCTACACCATGGCCTCAAAAATGCTCTTTAAGAAGCTGTGAAGCTGTAGCTTACCTCCTGTGTTTCCCTTTCCCGAGGTCAGTAGCCCAGCACTGAGCTGCTATCCAGTGCCTACAAATACCGTTTTACTTATTTATCCAGATTTCATAGCTGTGACAGCAGGAGGGTATGTTTGTACAAATACAACCAATATTTTAATGATTCCATCAAGTCCTGTTGATTCTATCTCCTTAATGTTTCTTGAAACCATCTTTGTATTTCCCTGTTGCTGCTTCTCTCATCTTCCAGCTAGCTATGGCCACAGCTCTGACTGATAGTCTTCCCTGCAGGTCTGCTCTATTCCAAACTACTTGCCATTCTCCAGTCATTGTTTTCTGCTTATTTTCTTTTAAATGTTAATCTTATATGTCACTCCTCTCAGGAAACTCCTCCAGGGGCTCCTCAGCGTCCTCAGGATGAAACCCAAACTCCTTGTTACTTCTAAAGCCCCATCTCTCGCTGCTGCCCTGTTCTCTCCCCTCCCGCCCAGCACCTTCCCTGGACCTGCGTCTCTCTCATCCCCAGGTCCTCCCACGTGCTGCTTATTGTGCCTGAAACAATAGCACGTCCTCACTAACTGCAGTCACCTGCTGAGCCGCCTTCTCTCTGGGAAGTCTGTCTTCACTAACTGCAGTCACCTGCCGAGCGGCCAAGCCTCTGGGAAGTCTGTAATGATTTCCCCATGTGGGTTAGGTCCCCACTTCTGCTCATCTTGCACTCTGTGCTTTCCGCAATCATCATCTGTGTCACACCGTTTTATAATTATCTATTTACTTTTCAGTACTCTCATCAAACCATAAGCTTCTTGGGGCAAGCCCCATGTGTTACTGTTTTACTTCTATTTACTAAATTACTGAATAAATATTTCTTGAATGAACTCATATTAATGTTAGCAACTTGCCTGATAAGAGTATACTCCGTGGCCCCCCCTTTTGTGCAGTCATACATAAATACACCTATCTCCAAGAGTAAATAAAATAAAAGCTCAGGGATACATAATAAGGAGAGTGTGGACATTGAAATGACACAAGACAGAATGAAAAGCCTTGATTGATCTGCGTCAGCTGTCTGATTATATTATCTTGCTGTGTGTTATAGGTGCAAAGTGAACACAATTTTAAGCAATTATTTTTTTGACGTTGTAAGGTTGTAATGCAACTGCTGAAGTGTCTGTGATTATGCCGATTCCTCATATCTTAATGACGGCATGTGAGAAAGGAGAATGTAGAACTTACTCACCCTCTTCACTTTGCAGATGAAGAGCTGAGTTTGAAGGAACTAAAGCATCTTGCCAAAGCGGGCACAGTGAGTTAAATGCTAATGCTATGACCCAGGCCTCCTGTTCCCCTTCAATTTGCTTCAAATTTATTATGTTCTGTCTGAAAGACACATTGACCACGGCCACCGCTGACTGAAGTCTTAGTATGCGTCAAGAAAAACAACCCCCTCCCCACCCCACATTCATTTCTCACCTTAGGACATAATTAGGTTAAGAAAAATGTAACCACAAACACATGAGGAGAACCGAAGACTGGGTGGGGTCAGAGAGCGCAACCTTCTAATGACATGTCCCGAGCCAGGATAACATGACCCTTTTGCTATCAGTGTAGAGTTCATTTGTAATATAACATTAAATGATACGGATGTTTAATCCTGACCTCCCTAACAAGGGGCTTTTCCTTAGCAGTTTCTTGCTTGTGTTCTGTTGGACTTGAATAAATAACACATGTTATTCTGCATTTAGACAAAACTGGGAGGAGAAATACCATTAACTTCTTTCCATCAAGAAGTGATATTGAAAGCCACAAGATGATAAAAGGTTCTAACTCCTATTTTCTGAATATTTTCAACAAGTGCTTTTCAGTCCCCTTAAATGCTTTCTGGAACTAGGGTGGGGTATATTAGAAATAAACAAATAAACGAGTTTGTGTTTTATTTTTCTATCAGTGAATGGCTAAAATCAAACACCAGTGTGGGCATAGTCTGGGAATCAGCTATATTTCATTAACACTTGTTACCGTGATTCAGAGATCTAGGTGCTAACTAATATTATCTACTGAAAAATATCTCATATCATGAAGTTAATTTTAAGTTTTGACTGATAGTTGAATTATTACACACACCCCTTTCTGGCCCTGTTGTACACAAGTGGAAAGTATTTACAAGCATGGTCTTCTTTTTTTTCTCTCAACATACCTATCCGCAGCCTTGAATTAATTCATACTTCATAAACAAGGACCATTAAATGATATTTGAGGTTCACACTCCTTCTCCAGCCTCACAAAACTGGCACCAGCCTCAGAAACAGAATCTTAGATTAGTCTTACAGACTTAGACTGGTTCTAAAGAAAGATAGTCACCTGATATCCACAGGACTGTGGCACGGTGCTCTGCCCAGGGGACAGCAGCACTTATTGAGTGCTTCTGATGTGTGAGCACTATGGTACACACTTTACAAGTACAAACTCATTCAATCTGTCCCTATGCTTATTTTATAGATGAGTAAACTGATGCACAGAGAGCTTAGTGGCTTGGTTGAGATTTACGGCAAGCAAATAGCAAAGGCAAAACTTACAGTCAGAAAGTCTGGCTTCAAAACCTCACTCCCGCCAGGGTCTCCTTCGCCACATGCGGCATCTTCCCGTTTTATACCACAACGCAGCCTTAATGAGTAATCAAGTTCTTCCTCAATTCCCATTTGGCTTCTTCACTGGGAGCCCAAAAAACAGCTGAGAAATTTTACTTTTATTAAAATGAGTTCACTTAGGGTAGCAGGGACACTAAAACTCAAGGCTAGCAATTAAGCAAGTAGATGTCTCACAGGAAATGTTTATTTGTCCCAAGAGAGTCATTACAGCACTCCTAGCTTAAGAAAGTGATACAGTCTATGCTTTTGAGGGTTCAACATAGCCGCATGTCTACTGCCCCAGCTGGTAATCACCAGAGAATTCTGTGTATCCAAGGCCTTGTGCCCATGTTTTAAAATGTACTAATGGATATTAACATTATGGTAATGCCAAAAGTCAGATTCCAGAGACTTATCCCAGACACATGGCTTTCATCAGCTCCACAAGCCTCAAGAGAGATTTTATCGGCTACTGATCAAAGGAAACAGCAGGAGCTGATACCAGCACAAGACAGGACATGTGCAGTGTCCTCCACTCAAGTGCACCCCAGAGCTCCAGGAATCAAGACAGCTTATCAGCACTCCCTCATAATATTCAGATGCATGGAGATCCCCATTAAAGGCAAAGCCCTGAAGAGATCAAGTTTCAAATCTGATCTGATTTAACATGACTGTGCCCTCACCTGGGTGTAGTATTCCTGTAGGAGATACCTGACCCATTTGAGGGTCACGTCAACTTCCTTCCAAGCAGGAACGGAGTGAAGCACAACATCCACGTGACTTCTCATGTGTGCTGAGGTCTGCGCAGCTAGAACTGCTTTATTTGGAGTCGTGGAGAAAGAAGAGGAAAAGGCATCTGCAAAGCATGAAGCTTATTAAACAAATTTGTTTCCCAAGTCAAGTACTTAAGGTACTCTCAGTCCTAATTAATGCCTCTTGCAAATGCAGCCTCATAGCTAATGTTCACTCTTCTAATCTAAGCCATATGTTCCTTCCATCTTTTTAACGATATAAATGGAAATTATTAGTATTTTTTCACCAAATATTTCTGTTACAAAAAACATTTTTTTTCCAGGTTGATGCTCTATGCTGAGATCAATGGATGAGAAAACTCTCTCTGCCAATATTTTCTCATCTATTTTCTTGTAGTCCACAAGCATAGGTGAGGCTTTGTGTGAGGTTTTTAAATGTTGCATTAATAGCTTCACCTCTAAAAGGGTGGAACTTCTCTGATAAAATACAGAGGGAAATTGGAAAGGGGATAGTAGAGTCCAAGAGTCCGATGTGTAGCCTGTGCAGTCACATCTCTCATAAGGCAAGAGAGGTTGATGCTTTACAGTAAATTGCTTGGTTTTGTTCAAAAACTAATAGCTTCAATCAAATTCCTTTACCTTCTCTAAACACTGCTGTATATCTATTCTCATTTTAAGTACTCTTACGTGACTGAGATAAAAGAAAGGTGTCCTGATACACAAGATTTCAGAGCTGAAGACAGCCTCATGACACACACACAGTCTGGTGGTCCAGAACCCTGTGTATCCCAAACGCCTGTTGAGTTTGGAGACTGTTTCTCCAGAGAGATTGTATATAATTCGATTGCTCTAAGGTAGACCTAGTAGAGCTACATAAACTGTTTTTCAAAAGTACTCCTAGTTATTATTTTAATGTGTGGCCAAGCTTGAAAGCATTACTCTCTCTCTCTTTTTTTTTTTTTTTTTGAGACAGAGTCTCACTTTGTCACTCTCGGTACAGTGCTGTGGCAAAGGCACTGTTCTTATCCGTCCATCTCTTTGAGGGCCAATGATATTAAATGATTGGTTCAATGTCCATAGACAGGTGGCAGAAGAACTATGACCTCAGGCACGAAACCTCCACACCTGTGTGTTTTCCTCTTCATTTTACTATATATGTCTTTGATCCATGCTTTTTTTTCAAGACAGAGTCTTACTATATTGCCCCTGGTAGAGTGCTGTGGTGTCACAGCTCACAGCAACCTCAAACTTTTGGACTTAAGTGATTCTCTTGCCTCAGTCTCCCAAGTAGCTGGGACTACAGGTGACCGCCACAATGCCCAGCCATGTTTTTCTTTCTTTTGTTTTTTGGGGTTTTTTTTTGGCAGCTGTCATTGTTGTTTAGCTGGCCCAGGCTGGGTTTGAACCCACCAACTCCAATGTATGTGGCTGGTGCCCTGCCCACTGAGCTACAGGAGCCGCCCTAACCATGCTTTTTGAAAATTAAAATCAATTTGATGACAGAACTATCTTTAAAAATGACACAGCCCTAGAACTATTCTCTCTTTTCAAGGATCTGTCCCTTTTACTTTTCTGTCATCACAATCTTTCCAGAATGCCAGCTATGAGTTGGTAAGTATCACTATATAACTTCAGAAGTGAAATAAAAATATTGCTAAACTATTCCAGAACTGTGCCCCCAAAGTATTAACGTGCAAAACACAGAGAAAAGGCTCCTATTTACTCTTGTATTAAAATAAACCCCTGTGCAGATGCTGCACTCCAAGTGTGGACCCCAACCACGTCATCTCGTCCTCCCAGGGTGAGGAGGCCAATGTCTGCTCCCAGACATGAGTGGAGTGACTACTACATTACTGTCTCTATTTTACATATAAGAAAACAGGCACCAAATATAAGTAATCTCCTCAAAGAAACTCCCCAAATTTAAGTAATTTTTCAGGGCTGGGAACTAGTAGTCAGTCTATTTATTTATTTATTTAGTTTAGTCTTAAAATTACAACATGAAACTCTTTTCTTTTTATGATGGGAACTGCGGCTCCTGCCTGTAATCCTATCTCTCTGGGAGGCAGAGGTGCGAGGATCCCTTAAAGCTCAGGAGTTTGAGACCAGCCTGAGCAACATCGAGACCCTGTTTGCACAAAAAAATGAAAAAAATTAGTCAGGCGTCTTTGGCAAGGGCCGGTAGTCCCAGGTATTTGGGAGGGAAACCGAGGTAGGGAGATGGCTTGAACCCAGGAGTTTGAGAGTGGTTGTAGTGAGCTAGACTGATGCCACTGCACTTTAGTATGGGTGACAGTGAGACTCTTGTCTCAAAAAAATAAAAATAATAATAAAAAAGAAATTAAAAAGTAGCTTTTTTATCATAATAAACTAATATTTGCAAAGCATTTTAAAAAGGACATTTTACTCCTCTTTCATCTGATTTCATTTAAGCATCACAAGATTTAATAGCATCACCATTTTGTTGAAAAGAAGCCAAGGCTTGGGGAATACCTGCTGTCCTCCAGGTAGCAGGCGGCCAAACCCAACGCTGAGCTTTTGTCTGTGACTGTATAGCTCAAGCCACTACATGGGTTTAAATCTGACGATCGTCCTCGTGGCTCTGATGAGTATTTCATATGGTCAAGTCCTGCTACAAAAATAGTATAAAACTGACAAAAACGACCAAAAAATATATATATATATGCCTTCCTGTTCGGATTGAACAGTTAATTGTACTAAAATTCATGGGTACACTAAGAAATAAACTAAATTGTAGCAAATCTCCCCAAAGATTCTGTTGTGCATCCTTTTATTTTTATTCACAGGCTCGGCGTTTACTGAGCTGCCGTAAAGGATGCATGGGCTATTTTTATTCGAAGAAAGGCTGTAACACCAGCCAAGCAGAAGGACCCATCCATGACCAGAATGCAACGGCCTTCATTATCTTCCAACTCACTCCTAAATGACTCACGGAGCGCTGCCAGATGGTGTTTTCTCTAACCCCTCGCCTTGCATTTATTTAATTATTTTAACATTGTTTTTGTTCCGCTGCCATGATGCCTAATCGGCAGATATATTTGGGAGTTGCTTTCTTCTTCAAATATTGACCGGTGCATTTAGAAAATTTCTCAGACTAAATTCTGGATCAAGGGAGGGTATAATAGAATGATGACGGAAAGTTCCATTAATGAACACACCGGGCGGGAACCGAGTCAATGAATTCGCATATATTCCTGCGTTAATCAGCCAGCAACCAGCAGAAGTTTTCCGGGAGGTTGAGAACCCACCCTGGGCTACACCGCGGGTAGCAGAGGCGGAGAGTCGGAGCCCGACCCCTAACCTTCGTGGGAAGACTCAGGTAGTAGAAGTTACAAGCTCCAACACTTCGGGGAACAGCAAACATAATAAAGGGATACGGAAACGCACAGAGTTTTATTCAACCGTTTGGAGAGAGATCAGGTAGGTAAGAAATCGTGGAATGGAGACCAGGGCAGTGGCAGAGACGCGCCCCCCTGGGGCCAGCGGCCCGGCTCCTCCAGGGTCCCTGGCAGTTGCAGAGTCACTTTGCTTCATCCTGCCTTGGCCGGCCCGCACCCTGTAACCCAACTCTCCCAGGACCTGAGAGGCCATATTCTCTCCAGAGACGCGCCCGCCCCGGGCTTGGCCAACACTTGGCCGGGTCTGCTCCACGGCCGGCCTGGCGGCTTTCTCATCCACAACTGCCTCCCTCCCTTCGCCGCCGCAGGCGTTAATTCCTGTTAAACCTCTTTCGTCCCAGTGTCTGAGGGACCTGGGCTGCAACAACACTTCAAAGGCTCTGTACAAAAATTTAAAAAAAAATTTTTTTTATTGCTAGTTTAGGTATTTTTGGAGTTTCATGAACCCATGCAGGTACATGTACCAAATACTATGTTTTTAACAGTGGTCTTAAGACATAGCATAGCGTTCTTTAAAGTGGGGGCTTGGGTTGTGCATAAGAGGTCGTAGCTACCTAGTTCTTCTTCACGCTGAATTGATCAGGCGATTCAGAACCACGTCTGGTTTTGGCGTAAGGGCAGGTCAGGCGTGCACAGGCACGTGAAAGCCCTGACGTGAAGGCCTAGTCAACCACCGTCTCCTGGGTCTGCAGTGCGCCTCCTCGGTGGTTCCCTGTAACTAATAGCCTAGGCAGTCTGACCTGAATACCCCTGACATCAGTGCCATGTCGGTAGATTTCTGTAAGGTTACTTCTGAGACATTCAAATATAAAGGGGTTCTCTTCAGTATACGTGGAGTCAAATTCTACCTTAAGAATGAAATCAATATTCTAAGTAGAAAGTGTTACCTGACATACCATGAAGAATTGTCAGAATCAGCCTCTATTCCTAGCTACCTTTCCCACCCTCAGGTGCCCTCCCATCCACAATGCCTGTCCTAAGTACCATTTTACTGTTACGGTCATCGTTGTTTCACTAAAGAAGTAACGATAATTCATCCATCTCAAGAGAACTTGCATTTTTCTTAAGAGACACTTGGAATCCCAGAAAACCTTCTAGGCCCCAGAAAACAAAGCAATCATAGTGCAATTAAAAGGTGTATGCCTTATATTTCGGGACAAAGGACTTCCTGTGTTAAAGGGAGAGGTGAGACGAAACAGAAGGCATGCCCTCTCCCTCTTTCTAGATCCTTCTCCTCTGGCAAGAGAACAAAGATATGTGGGCATTGCCTCCTGGTGTTTGCTAACAGTTTCAGATGAAAAAAATGGTGGTGGTCTTCCTTTCGTATCAATAGAAACTAATAGGGCCTAACAGAATTAAGAAACTTAATTCTTTTTCAGAATTTTACTCGTATAATAAAGGTACCTTTGTTTACAGAGAAAGAAGGAGAGGGAGGGGGAGAGAGAGAAAACAAGCAAGCAAGAAATCTTAATTTTTATTAACTCAGAAAATGTGTAGATATAGGATTCTGGAAAATTAGACAATGTATGTACAATATAAATATGCCAGTTACACGGGTAGTAGCTAATACAGGGAAACGTGATGAAGAATTAGTGATAAATATCAAAAAGAGAGAAGAGAATAAAAATATTTGACTGTAATCTTACAGTAAATTACTCATTATTTCAATTATACACATTTTTTAAAATTAGTTGCAAATCCTAGATATGAATATTGACCAAGTCATAAAACTCAAGCAAATGGAAAGAAATACATATTTGAAACTGACAGTGATTTGTTTCCCTTCAACACAAAAACGTCACACATTGTTTCCAAGTCATTCCAATTTTTGTTTCTTTTCAAACACTATACTTGTTTGAACATCATTTTCATTCTGTCGTCAACTTATTTACATTAAAGTTAATATAGAAATCCGTGATTTAAACAACTCCCAGATAAAATGGGTTACACTAAATGTGTATGTTGCCTGACTAAAGATGAAATTTTGTTCAAAGCAAATGTTGATAAAAACCTTTTTTGGATCTAGGTGCGTCTATTAAAGGAGGAAAACTGCAAAGGAGCTCTTGGTGGCACCATGTGGAAACCTCCGGAAAACGAGGCACATCTGTGCTTTCCCCCAAAGCACCTCCACCTCCGGGAGTCCAGAGTTCCCCAGTCGTGCCACCTCTGTTCCTGAGGCTGAGCAGCATGGAGAAGACAGCAAGGGGGAAAGAAACATACTCAGCTAGCCACAGATTTCCTAGAGTCCCTGGACCTCTGTCAAAGGCAGGTAGCTGCATTCCGTAGATTGTCCTCCTGGTGTCACATATACTGTGAATCCATGTGTGGGGAAAGAACACATAGGAAAGCCAATATCCTCTGCCCAGACCCCAGGTCATGGGTACAAACAGAGAAAATAATCGTTTCCCAGTTTCAAGATCCAAAGTACAAACCTATCCCTAAAGTTTTCCAGTATTTAGTGATTTCTGGCAGGACAAATAAGAATTTTGTTACTCAAATATTTGATCCAAGATGTAGTGCATTATACACTAGATTTAGGGGAGAAAAACTGAGGTGTGCTCACTCTTTTTCCTCTCTTTTATGGGAGAAAGATGGGCATATAAACAGTAAGAGAATGGGGCCAGAACTGAAACAGGCCAGGAATTAAAGCCAAACAAAGTAATCCAAAAATCCAGATGACCTTGGGATGGGTAGGTTGAAGCCTAACAAATGCTTCTATCATTGGCTGTGTTTTTCTTTGTGTCGTAAGAATCCTTGGTCATTCCTTAAACTATGCTTTTAAAGCATTCTTCACTGGGTTAATGGTTATGTGATGTGTCATTATGATAGAATTTTAACAAAAGTGTTATGCTAGCCATAAAGGAGAAAAGATTTCTTTCTTTGCCCATCCCCAGGTTCATGGCTGAGGCACCTGTAACAAAGGGCAGATTAATAAGAGAAGAGCATGAAACTTTATTTAATATAAGTTTTATGTGACATCAAGGGCCTTTATAAGGAAATGAAAACTGGCAAACTTACTATTTTTGTGCTTCGGTTTGATGAACAAGTGAACAGTCATGAGAAACTACGGGTGGACGACGCGGGTATGATCTGGTAATAACAAACTGGGAGGAACGTGACAAGGCCTATTTGTTGTGATGTTTTTCTGTGTCCCTCTCTCAAAGACAGGATGTTCCTTTCCTCTGAGTACAGGGAGGGCAGTTCTCATTAAGACTCTCACGACAGGCTTCAGGGGAGATGTGTGGGAGGTCATCAGAGAGTTTCTAGGTTTGATGACCTATTTCAGGAGAGAGGGGTGAGGGTAAGGTGAGAATAGCATTCTTGCTTGTGCTGTTTTCTTAAATGCCAAGGTGCCATATTTGGGCAGCATGTCCTAAACCCCATCTCCATTTTAATCAATTCTAATATATGATAAAGCACAGAAAATTCCTTTACTAAGGCAGAGATATCATTTCTCAATATATGCTAATAGACATTCCCTAAATTTACTGGAATATAAATGTTATCCTTGGACAACACAGGGGTTAGATGCACTCTTCCTACCTGTGCAAGTAAAAGAACAAAACATTTATATCTATTGACTTACCAAAACTTAACTGCCAATAGCCTACTATTTACTAGAAGCCTTACTGATAACATCAATAATCAATTAACATATATTATGTATGTGTATTATATACTGTGTTCTTATAATAAAGTTAGCTAGAGAAAAGAAAATGTTATTTAAAAACTCATAAGGAAGAGAAAATACATTTACCATTCATTAAGTGGAAGTGGGTCATCATGGCCTTCTTCTTCACTGTCTTCATGATGAGTAGGCTGAGGAGGAGAACGAGGAGGGATTCATCTTACTGTCTGGGGGGAGCAGAGGCAGACGAGCGGGAGGAGATGCAAGGGAGGCAGGAAAACTCTATACAACTGCTATTGCAAAACAGCCCCATATAAGTGGACCCACACACTTCAAACCCATGTTGTTCAAGCCTTCACAGTATTGAAGATTAACACACACACAGAGTATTTCAAGTTTTTCAGATTTGAGAAAGATTTCAAATTTTTGCAGATTTTGGAATATTTACATGTTCATAATGAGGCATCTTGAGGATGAAACCCATGTCTAAAAACAAAATGCATTTATGTTTCATATATACCTTAAATGCATAGCTTGAAGTTAATTGTATATAATATTTGTAATAGTTTTGTGCCTACAACAAACCTTTGGCTGTGACCTATACCATGAGGTCAGCTGTGGAATTTTCCACATGCAGCATGGCTTCAGTGCTCAAAACATTTTGGATTTTGAACCATTCTGGATTTTCAGATTAGGATTATTCAACCTGTATTTTAGATGCAAGGCAGCTTTTTAAAACAAGTGCAAAGAGAAAGACTGGAAAATCTGTTGATGGGATCAGCAGAAATTTTATGTGATCTTTCCTTATCTGACTAAAGCAGGGCCTCCCCCAAAAGGGAGCCATTAGCCCCCATCACAGGGAGCTCCCAGCTAGGAAGCAGACTACTTACCAGCATGGGGATAAAGGCCCAATAGAACTTTCCATATCCCCCCATTGTAACCCTAAACTCCACTCCCAGCTCCTTTTTGTTAAACCAATATATAAACTCTAACCTTGGGCCATTCAAGGAGTTTTTACTTAGTCTCTCCTCAATTAATCTACACACTCCACCACTCTAAATCGGTAGAGGAAGAATTCTTTCCCACAAAATGTTCATTCTGTTACATGAGAGGAAAAAAAATCCCCCCTTCCAGTGCATAGGCAACTTACCCTAGGTCTGAAAACATAAACTTCATATTCTTAAGATTTATATTCATTTTTTTTTTATTTTCTTTTTCTGGATTTATGGAGTTGGTAAATTTGTTATAAAATTAGGTACAACTTATCTATTTTAGGACCAAATCAGCATGTCTTTCTACTATACTTTGTTAATTATGCAAGATGCTAAAAACTGAATTTTTGCTTGATACGAAAATATTTCACATAATTTTTTGGTAATTATGTCCGAAATAAAAGTTCAAATGCATTAAACCAAGTAAAAGTTGTTTCATAAGATGATAGCTATCTCAGTCAAAGCAAAGTACAGCTAGAAACAAAGTATGAATAATATCAAAAGGTTGATATGTAATCTTAGTTTCATGTACTCATTTTAAGAATCACATATATATTGCAGTGGTCGCCACACCCAGAAGTGATATGTTTCCATAGTAACTGATCTACTTAAAGAAACAAGGGTGGTGAGGAAAACGAAAAAAGGAAAACAAAGTAAAAAATAGAAGCAGCTGGTCCTCAATATATAATGGTAGCAAAACAATCATCAAGAAAGACATATTAAGAAGGTGGTTTATCTCAGGAAAATACTAGGAACTTGGGAAGTTTGGGAAGATAAGTTTTGTCTTTTATTTCTTTGAATATTTTTGTAGTCTAGAGCAAAGTCATGCACATAATAGGTAATCAAATATTAACTGAGAGATTATCTATAGCTAGAGAGAGAGAGAAGGTAGAGGAGTAAAGGAAGGAGAAAGAATAAAGAAACAAAGAACAGAAGAAAGAAGAAAAAAGATGAGAAAAAATGTTTCTTTACTATCAGATCAATACGGAAGAAAATAATAAAACATACATCAGTAATCTCTTGGACCTCCATTCTCAGACATAATGATCATCTGTGAAGGCTAAGGGGGAAAATGTCCCTTATTAAAACCTATCATTGCAGGTGTTCCCAAATACCACCCAAGTCACTCTCTGACTCGGGTTGCCACTGTGATAAGAAAGGCTCAGCCTAAAGGTGAATTATTTTCATAAGTTTGAGTTTAATTCATTCAGCCAGTTTTGAATTTTGAAAACAGAATAACATATGTTCCCTTCCCCATTAGCATTTTTACACTCATGTAAGTCAAAAGTGACTGTCCTGTCAACAACCCAAGTAAGAAAAAAAGTGCATGATTCTGAAGATTAAAATACTTAAACACACATGAACATTTTGTAGCACGTTACTAAGTGTTTTGATTTTTTAACTATAACCTTTGACATTTAAATTTTTTATTTTCTGTTCTAAGCTTATCTCTCCTTAAACTTTTAATAGCAATTAAAAATTAAATTGACTATATTGACAAAGGTGAATTTACTTGTGTTGAAGATTTAAACAAAAAGAATTTACAAACTGCTGTATTTACAAAGCAGTTTGCTTCTATAAAATTCAAGAATTTATGTAAACATCATCTGGTGATAAGCTTGGAATTACTGTGTTAACTAAATAGAAACTATGTTCTTCGGAGACTTGAATGTGCACACAAATTATCTGAAATCTTATTAAGATGTAGATTTTTATTTACTCGGTCTAGAATAAAGCCTAAGGTTCTGATTGTGAATATCCATCTGATGCTGAAGCTGCTGGTCAGCAGACCACATTTTGAAAGACGTAAGATAATTTGAATCTTTGTTAAATATTTTCCATTTTCTGATGTATGGTCACTTCACATAGAATCTTAGCTTGTAAAATAACTCAGGGTTCTAGCCATTTATACTGTCTGGTACATTAAAGCACCACACACATGGAATCTCCATACAAATTTGTGAGAATTGCTTCCTGACAACAGGTAGTTGGTTTGTCTGTTTTCCTGTCTGTCTCTGATAGTAATGGAGATCCCTCATTATTTGGAGTCCGATCTTTACAACAACATTTGCTACTTTACAAAATGTGTTGATGCAAAAATCTAAAAAGTACTCACAGATTCAAAAGATACCTCCAGACCTGAGTAACAATAACATTTTTGGGGACACACAGAGGAACAGGAAATTGTAATGAGTTTCTTTTAGTCCAAATAACAACCACAAACTATATTTCATACTGTTATTGGAACAGCAGAATCAACGTCCTCCATATGGGCCCATGAAAAAAGACAGCATTAAAATGCTATTGGAAACCAGAAATTGAAAAATGGGCAGGTTCTGAGTGTAATGATAGGAGCAGGTCATAAACAGGAAGCCAGCAAATCTTAAGGGAGATCTTCCGTGACCTCTACTCTATTAAAAAATACATGCATACACATGGAAATAATTTCCTCATGATTTTTTATTTCCAGTTTTAAATTCATTTTAGTGACAAGCAAGAAAATCCACCTCAAGAGATCCTGAAACTATGTAGTGGAATTAATGTATTACAACCTTTATTTATTAAAAAATGGTTAAATTCAGGGTAAGTTTGTCCCATGATTAAAGTCAGAAAATATTAGAATTTTGTTCTTCTCTGCTTGTTAAGCGAGGTAACGAAAAAATTAATAAATAGAAGTCAAAACGTAGCTTCTTCTTTTCTCTGTAAATATCCACAAGCTTTTCACATGATGTTAAGTAAATATCCAGATAATTCAATCAATCTTATTCACACTATTAATATCTTAAAACTTTTGGATGAACTACAAATGGTCAATGAGCAGAATACCTCACAGAGCAAAAAGAGTTGAACGTAAGTGTATTTATTTCATTTCATACTAAAATAATTCCTTTTGGTTTTCTGAATCTAAAGTTAACACACAGATTTGACAACAAAAATCTTACTTTTCCAGCAGTTGGATGTTTAGCCATTTCTATTACAGATGGGTTGACTTACTTAATTTCTGATTTGTAGTGTGGATAATAAAAACCTGTTATTGACAACTCCTACCTTCTGCCTAATTTGTCTCATATCCTTGTCTCCTAAAATCAAGGAAAAAAATAAAGTACATGTTTAACTATATGTATGAATGTGAGCCAAATGCAAGTCAGTGACAATGAACTATCCAAAAAATAAATCAAGAAACCATTCCCATTTATCATACCATAAAAAATAAATTAAATAAAATACTTAGGTATAAATTTAATCAAAGAGGTAAAAGATCTGTACATTCAAAACTGTAAAACATTGATGAGAGAAATTGAAGATGACACAAATAAATGGAAAAGTCTTCTCTGTTCATGGATTTGAAAAATGAATATGATTAAAATGTCTATACAACCCAAAGTAATGTAAAGATTCAATGCAATCCCTAACAAAATTCCAATGGCCTAGAAATTGAAAAAACAATCCTAAAATTTGCATGGAATCACAAAAGACCTTGAATAGACAAAACAATCTTAAGTAAAAAGAATGAAATTGGAAGCATCACACCACACAATTTCCAAATATACTGCAAAGCTACAGCAATCAAAATAGCATGTTATTGTCATAAAATGGACATATAGAGTAATGAAACAGAAGAGCCCAGAAATAAACACTACAGAGCCAACGTACCTCTAATAGGAGTATCAAGAATATACAACGTTATTGGGACTATACAAGAAATGGTATTGGGAAAATTGGACATTCATATGCAGAAGAATGAACTTGGACCCTTATCTCACAACATATATTAAAATCACCTGAAAATAAAGACTTAAGATTTAAAGATTTAAATCTAATATATGAAACACTAAAAGTACTAGAGAAAAACACAGAGAAAAAATGTTTGTGACACTGGTCTGGGCAATGGCTTTTGGATGTGACCCCAAGTACAAGCAGCAAAAGTGAAGAGATAAACAAGATGGCATCAAATTAAAAAGATTCTTCCCAACAAAGGAACCAACAGCAGAGGGAAGGATCAATCTAAAGAATGGGAGAAATATCGCAAGCCATATAGCTTTAAAAGAGTTCATATACAAAATATATGAGGTCTGACAATTAAGTTTGAGAAGTCGTCCTGGAAAAAAGTGCTACAGATCTCATTGCTGAATTTTACTATGGTCATCTTCAAAGTACTGTCCTTTGGATGTTATGCACTAATGCCAGTGCCTGGTCTACCCTTCAAAGCAATTTTGGAACTCTTTTTCTAGATTGGCCGTTAGAACTGTCCTCCTATTACCCTTGATGTCCTGAATGTCATCAAAATATCTTCCTTTCAATATTTCCTTTATCTTTGAGTAAAGAAAAAAGTCGTCAGGGGCCAGATTAGGTGAGTAGGGAGGGTGTTCCAGTATAGTTATTTGTTTACTAGCTAAGAACTTCTTCACAGCTTGTGCCCTGTGAGCTGATACAAGAGCCACACCTTTTTCATGCCACAATTTTCAGTTAAGATTTTCTGTTTCTCTATTGATGTTTACTTGCTCTTCTATGCTTCTTTTAAAATCTCACAGTCAGCTGATGATTTTTATACACAATTTCATGACTTTTTGCAATGTTTTCATCTGCTCTTATTACTGGCTGCCCTGACCTCTCTTCATCAGTGACACTTTCTGTCTCCTCAGAAGAGCGTTTAATTCATTTGCACACTACCATTTCTTCATGGCATTATCTCCATATACTTGAACTAACACATCTCTGATTTCACTTCCACTCTTGCCAAATTTAACAAGAAATTTAATGTTTGTTCTTTGCTCTAATTCAAGTTCCAACATTCTTGCAAGGACACACAATAACATGCAACAACAGTAATGAACACCACTCAGCAAGACACTGCTACATGTCAACACAAGTAAAGCTGTGAGACTCTGATATAAAAAAGTTAGGAGATCTTAACAAGCTGTTTGTACAGTGTTGCCAACATAACCACACCATGGCAAGTTCATGTACTTAATTGTCAGACTTTCATATAAGGAAATGAAACAGTTCAATAGCAAGAAAACCACCAAATTAAAAATTGGGCAAAAGACCTAAACAAACATTGCTCACAAAAAGACATACACATTGCCAGAAGATACATGAAAAAAATGTTCAACATCACTAATTTGTTTATTGCAAAGAAAGGCAAATTAAAACCATAATTAGATATCACATCTGTTAAAATAGGTATTGTTAAAAAATAATAACAGTTTCTATTGAGGCTGCAGGGAAAAGAGAATCTTTGTACAATGTTTGGCAGTAAAAATTGGTGCAGCTATTATAGAAAAACAGTGAGGAGGTTCCTCAAAAAATTAATGACAGAACTACCATAAAATTTAGTAATCCACTTCCAAAGGAAATGAAATCAGTAAGTTGAAAAGATATCTGTACTCCCATGTTTATGGCATAATTATTAATAATAGCTAACATGCAGAAACTAAGCATTGGTTGAACTGATGAATGGTTGAACATATGCCATATATGAAGAGGTCTGACAATTAAGTTCAGGAACTTGCCACCATGTGCTTACATTGGCAGCACTGTTCAAACAACTTGGTAGGGTTTCATAATCTTGGTATATCAGTGTTTTACAGTTGTGTTCCTGTTCAGTTGTGGCAATTCAGCAATGCCTTACTGAGTGGCATTCATTATTGTTGTTGTATGTTTTTGTGTGCTATTGCAAGAATGTTAGAACTTGAATTAGAGCAAAGAACAAACATTAAATTTCTTGTTCAATTTGGCAAGAATGGGAGTGAAGTCAGAAACATGTTAGTCCAAATTTATGGGGATAATTTTATGAAGAAAACGGCAACATACAAATGGATTAAACATTTTTCAGAGGGGAGAAAAAGTGTCACTGATGAAGAAAGGTCAGGGTAGCCAGTAATGAGCAGAACTGATGAAACACTACAAAAAGTCATAAAATTGTGTGTCAACATCATTAGCTGACTGTGAGAAGCATAGCAGACCAGGTAAACATGGATAGAGAAGCAGTTAGGAAAATCTTAACTGAAAATCTTGATATGAGAAAGATGTGTACAAAAATGGTCCTGAAAGGGCTTAGTTATATACAAAAGTAAAGGAGGGTTGAAGTTTGCCAAGACCTTTTGGAGATGCAAGATGATTTGGGGGCCATGTCATTATGGTGATGAAACTTGAGTGTATCAGTACACCCCTAAAACAAAGCATCAAACTGCATGAAGGAAGTCAATCAATTTTCCACAACCAAAATAATTCCTTTAGTCCAAATCAAGAGTGAAAATGATGTTGCTAACCTTTTTGAAATTAGAGGGATTATTCATTATGAATTTGTGCTAAATGGACAGTTAGCCAAGTTTACTATTTGGAAATGCTGAAAAACTGCATGAAATATTAGACAAAGATGACCTGAACTTTTCACCAACTCATGTCTCTTGCATCATGACAATGCACCAGTTCCCACAGCACTACCTCTTGAAGAAGTTTTTAGCCAGTAAACAAATAAATACATTGGAAAACCCTCCTTACTTACCTGACCTGGCTTCCTATATTTTTAAAATCCAAATATAAAGGAATTATAGAAAGGAAGATATTTTGATAATATTTAGGACATTAAGGGCAATACAATGACAGCTCTGATGGCCATTCTAGAAAAAGAGTTTCAAAATTGGTTTGAAGGGTGGTCTAGGAGCTGGCATCAGTGCATAGCTTCACAAGAGGAATACTTCAAAGGAGACTGTAGAAATATTCAGCAATGAGATGTGTAGTGCTTTTTTCTAGGATGAGTTTTTGAACTTAATTGTCAGACCTTGTATATTTGGTGAGATACCATTCAGCCTTTAAAAAAGAATGCAATCTTGTTATCTGTGACTATGTGGATGAACTTAGAGAACAATGTGCTAGGTGAAGTAAGCCAGGCACAGAAAGAAATACCGCACGATCTCATTTATATGTAGAATCTAAGAAAGTTAAAGAGTAGAACAGTGGCTTCCAGGGGACTAGGGGATGGGGATGTTGGCCAAAGTTATAAAGTTTCAGTTGGATAGGATGAATAAATTCTAGGGAGCTATTATACTATATACAGCATGGTGACGATAGCTAATATTAAAATATTGCACACTTGAAAATTGCTAAGAGAGTAGTCTTAAATGTTCTAACCACAAAACATAAGTGAGATGATAAATATGTCAATTAGCTTGATTTAATCTTTTCAGAATGCGTAGAGATATCAAAACATCACATTGTACACCCTAAATACATATAATCTTTTTTAAAAAGCAAGTTAGGTGAGGTCCTAGATATAAAACCCTCTTCAAGATAACAGTTTGTGGACATTGAACCCATCAAATATTCAAAATTATTATAAATTAAAATTATTTGATTGGATGGCCTCAAAAATGTTTCAAAATATCATCCAGAATACTTTATACATATTAATGGATAGGACACAGTGACTTAAAATAATCTGATTCTATATTAATGTGGCAAATATATTCACTTAAGCAACTTTCCAAAGCCCAGAACTTGGATAGGCATCATAATCCCCTTTTGATATCAGAAAGTAGATTAATATATTTCACTTTTTTAGGTAACCAAAGGTAAAAACAAAAAATTCTTAATTCGTCAGGTTGCACCTCCATTTTAAAGCACTGACTATACAGAAAAGTGGGAGGAATCAATTTCTTTCACATTACTTCCTAATATTTCAAGTACTCATTCCTATATGAGAAAATCAGAATTCTAACCAGTCAGCTATCGTGCTAAATTCAGGCTGAAACCGTAAACTTTAACATCGGACAGCAGATTGCTTACATAGTTCCACGTTTTCAATTTTGCATAATATGTCTGCACGTAGGGTTTAAGAGTCTGACCCGTATTATAATGAGTATATTCCCAAGATTCAGATAGCAACTCTCATGGTTTAGTTATAATGTAAATAAGAAAAAAAAATGTTGGCCAAACTTATATCTTTTTATGTATGTAATACAATTCTTCAAGTGTTAATATAAGGTGTAAGTGATATAAATGAAAAGTGAAATATGATTCCTGATGCACAATAAGGTCTTAATCTCCCCAATAAGTAATTGCAGTTATAGGAACTGCCCTTTCAGTTGCCTCGTGTATCATTGGTTTCTTGGCAGAGTACCAACAGCAGACCACTCTTTTTCTAATGTAGATATTGCATCCAAGACGCCATGAGCCACATTCAGGTGAAAGATACATGTGGCCTGAAAACGATGTTTTGGTTTGGGTTGGTTTTTGCAGTACAGTATTTTGAAGACCTTGTCAATTTGGCATTTGGCATTTAGACAGGACCAAAGCTGCCCACTTTATACCACTTCTTAACTCTTCCCAACCATTTAACACCCATCCAATCCATTCATTTTTTAATTTCAAATTAATACGGGGCTATACATTTTTAGGATACATTGTTCTCATCTCCAAGGTAAAGTTCGAGTTGTAGAAGAGCCCCTCACCCAGGGGACGTGCTGAATACCCTCACATCATGCACATTAGGCTAGATCCGCCAAATGCCCTCCGTCCTCCCCCCAATGACCCTCCCCCCTCCCTCTTCTCCCTGTCCTATTTGTGTTTTATCATTCTTGTGAGTGTGTAATTGCTTATCTATTGGTCATTCTTCCTAGTAAAGTATCTCAAGAAAGGAAAAAAAATACCTATTCCTTTTTGTTACCTGTCTCATCTCTGTACTGAGCCCTGCCACATGAGCAGATAGCAGTGGAAAACCCCCAAGTAAAATACCTTCCACTGTGACATCTTCACTTGGAAGAAAAATGCTCCTTTTCTTTTCCTTTATACCATAATCGATAAGTATCCTTTCATTTCATGTGACAGCAAGCCAATATTTGAAATGTTAGGGAATACTTAGCAAAAACCAGCGTTGGCAGCATCTCAGGAACTCTTGTGACTCTGAGCATCCTGGAAAACTGTCTGCTGATCTGTATGCAGCTCAGCTTTGGACTTGGATTTGAGACGGCTTTGCACCATCACCTTGCTCTGTTGAATGAAAACTTGAAGTCTTCTCTGTTCCCTTTTCCCCCTATTCTCTCAACCCTTCAGACAGTGGGATTTTCCATTAGAAAGAGAGTGGATAGCACTTAGAAGGAAAAAAAAACTGTGTTTTTGTTCACCTTCTTCTGTCCACTATAATACAAAGCTTTGCTGCTCCTCTCGGGAAAATGTAAGGCTGGCTGGCAGTCAGTTTGACAGAAGGAGAGCAGTGCAGCGGAAAATTGGATAACAGGATAAAAATCTATGGGGCCACAGGAATCCCATCAAAACTGGCTCCTCCTGTCAAAATGCAGACAAGTGACAAGGACAAATATAGGATGTTATTTATATTTAAATATTTCTAAAGATATCATAATTATACTTCTGCCTCTGTTAGCAGCCATTTTCCTGTGAGCCCCAATTCTGCAAACCAAATGTTGTGTGTTGGAGAAAATCTACATAAGAATCAGACAGTTTCAATCAGACATCTGGGGAAATCCTTTAAACTCCTTAAATAGCTATTTCTAAAGAACAGAGCATAATTTATTTTTCCAAAGACATTTTCTTTAGAGAACAATAGCCAAACTCAATAAAAATAGGTTATTCCTAATTCTTTGGGCATAAGAAAACTAAACCATCCGGCAATTAGTTACTAAATTTCATTTGAAATTAAATTTGATATTTTAAAAAATGTCCTTTTTTTGACAGTACACCGTATTGAGTCATTGGCAAGCTAAAGTTACTGACCGACGGCCTTTATTACACTTTATAATAAGTTCAATAAACTGACAGCTGTCAAAAAAGATTTAAATTTTCATATTTTGAAACTTAGAAACAAGTTTTGATGTATATATTCTAAATCAATAATTAACTGTTATATGAAGCCCAATATTTCAAAATACTTTCTTGAGAAAATACCATGTAAGTGATATCAAAGAATTTAGCGCCATAATATGTATAAATACATAGTCTATATAGACTCTCCTACACATGACACTTCTACAGTACTTTAATTCTAAGATTTCTAAGGACTTATTAGTCATGTTTATTGAACATAATCTCTTCCTCTTTTATAGTTGAATAGCCAGATACACACACACACACACACACACACATATACATTTGCAACAGACAGCAAAGTAAGGACTGTCACCATGCAAACTCATAAATTTATGTACAAAACTAATGTGCCAGGTGCTGACAAAGTTAATGTGAAGGGATCTGACAGATGCAATAATATGCTCCCCCCAAACCTACGTATCTGGAGTGCTAAAGATAGAGGATCCTTCATTCTTGGTGTCCTCTCCATCGGAAACTTCTAATGCAATCAAGGTTCCCAATTATCTGAATAGGTTTTAAGGAACAAATGCAGTTTCCTGATGCTAGCAGATTTCGCCTCTACTCGGTTCCAGTGGATTCCTTCACTCGCCCAAGCATGCTGTTGTCATTCCCACATCATCTGCTTATGCTCTTCCTCTACCTACAGAAGCCTTAATCCTTCCCTCTTTTACTCAAAGCCTGATCCCCTAAGGTCCAGCTAAAATATCGCTAACCCCGAAGCCTTTATTTGACTAATCCAACTGGCATTTTACCTTGAGTGAGACAATGTTCTAAATGCTTAACATATATGATTCTATTTAATTGTCACCATTTCACTGAAGGAGGCACGACCCCATTTTTAAAGATGCAAAAAGCTCATAGCAGGGAAGTAATTTGTCTCAAGATATACAGCTGAAAAGTAGCAGAGTCCAGATTGAAGCCTCACCTGTCTGACACAAGGCCCTTCACTACTCTGTTATTTTGCTTCCTCTTCTAGTATCTGTTTTGTCTAAACTCGTGGTAGCATAGGATTCAGTCTTGGATATGTCTCTTGTTAATATTTTTGGCCTTTTCAGTTAGACTATAAATGTGTAGAAGTTTATCCCCACTGCAGCATCGTGCCACGCATTTAATTTGGTGATGGACTGAATCTAGCAAATACAGAACAATTTAATAAATCAGAGGAAATGCTGTGTTTCCCAGATTATTACTATTTGACATTGGTTTGGGTCATTTGTAGCCCTGTGGGACAATTTGTTGCCTAGTGTACTAAAAAATCCGAAGTCACAGAAAAACACCTTAATTTTTAGTTTCAAGAAGTCTTAATTGGGGGTAACTATATAAATAATATTTTGCCAAGCACATGGAGGTTTTTAAAAAGCTAAAGCAATCTAAAACATAATTCCTGCTTCTTAAAGCCTTCTTACAGAGAAGTTCCATACACATTGAATTAAAAATAATATATAATATCAAGTACATATTACACGTAAGTATATATGTTATACTTAAATTATGTATATATCCAAGTTTGTATACAAAACATAAGTGTATACATAAAATGCACTGTAGTGCAATGCCAAGCACACGGTAATTCAAAAAACTAAAATGTCCATCCAGGAGATCTATTGTATAACATGATATCTCTATTTAGTAATATAGTACTGTGTACCAGAAATTTGCTAAGAGAATAAATTTCAGAGGCTCTTACCACAAAATGCACAAAAAGGTAATTATATGAGGAGGCAGATATGTTAATTTGCTTGAAAATAATAATCATTTCAAATCAATTCTGTATCAAAACATGTTGTATACCTTAAGTATACAGAATATAAGATATGAAATGTCCATCCAGTCATAGCAAGTCGAGGCTACTAAGCATTATTTAATCTGCCATTAAACTGACATCATTTAACAATATTTATTGTGTTTCTAGTCTATGCCATCCCAGAATGTATAGTCTGGAAGAGTCAATGTTGAAAAGGAGATGTATAAAATATAAGAAATAGGACTTTTTCTTAAGGGGCTATATTACTTTATTTTCTGTTGCTTCTAGTAGAATATCTGACATTTGGTGATTTATAAAGAAAAGGAATTTATTTCTCACAGTTGTGGAGCCAAGCAGTCCACAGATGAGGGGCTGCATCTGGTGAGAGCCTTCTTGCTGGTGGACACTCTGCAGTCCTGAGGCAGTGCAGGGTGTCCCCTGGCTGAGGGCAGAGCATGCTATCATGTCAGCTCAAGTCTCTCTCCCTCTTCCCATACAGCCACCAGCTCCCCTCCCGTGATAACCCATAAACCCATTAATCTATGAATGAACAATCCATGCATCAGAGCAGAGCCCTCATGATCCCATCACCTCTTAAAGACTCCACCATTTAGTACTGCCCCTTTGGAGATTAAATATCAACATAAGTTTTCAAGGGGACAAATATTCAAACCATAACAGACGCCCTCCTTGGAAAGATACCTTAAGGACCAAGTCCCTGATATGAACTCCCTTTATCCAATAGCATTTTTTACCTCCTTAAAAGTGAAGTTCAGAAAAAAAGGATAAATTTTTCATATATGTAGTTAGGACAGACCCTGGCTATGATTTCATTTTACTATTAACATAAATCTATAAATGCTTTTTCTTGTGTTTGTTTTCATCTCATTAATTTGGAAAAGAACAGTCCAGGGTTAGGTAAATTAAATGAAGAAAAATTCCTGATAGGTCTAGAATCAAAAGCAATATGTGGTTCTTTGAGTCTGTGACTTATTTAATGGGTCACAATCAGGCATCAGCTAAAGGCTGATAATTCAAAGCTGTAGGTAATTCATTACTCACACGTCTCCAGTTGAAGCAGTAATTTAAAGTCATGTGTGCCGCATTAATTGTAATCTTGTTTCCAAATGACAAGATAAATATCTCAAGGAACATAATATATTATGGTCATAGGTCAACCCAAATGAATGTCTAAAATAGATTAGCACTAAGTGCATGCAATATGTCATGTTTATAAATTTTAAAAAGGATAAATTATATTAACACTTTGCACATTGTTCATTTCACATCATCCATGTTTAGCTTTAAATGCATTAGTAGTCTATTCAGTTATATTGTTCTCTGAAAATACCACACACAGAGATGTGCTGCAAAATCCCTGACTGAAAATCTAATACATGAAAAAAGAAATGGATCAAAATAATGTATACCCCTCCCCACCAAGACGTCATTGCTTTTGTTAGATTAGGGATGAGGAGGAAGGGTAACAGATGCTTTGTCTAGGAGTTTCCATTGAGAAACAGATGTTAGGAGATGCTTTGTCCACTAAGAGAAACAAACGGACCAAAAATGGGCCTCCAAGAAGGGACAGATGATGTGTCAAGGGGTCTCCAAGGACTGACCAGATGTGTGGTCTATGATTGAGGGTCTCTAAGGACTGACCAATCAGAGAGAGGTAGAAAAACCACAAAGTTGAAGATATGATCAAGGCCTTGATAAAGGGTCTTTGGAGTGTGCACACAGTTGAGGTAACAATGTCCCTAAATAATCTATGCTCATTAACATGGCAAAAATTATACCCACCAGAGCCATGACAGCTTACAAATACCATGGCACCTGGAAATTGCCTTAGAAGGATAGGAAAGGGGAGGGTCCCCAATTCGAGGAATGCTCCACTCCTTTTCAAGAGAAAACATGAATATTTCACCCCTCACTTAACACAGAATTAGAGAATCTGCATAAAAGAAGAAATCTTGTTAAATTCAGGGTCTCTTCCACTGGCAGAGGGCTGGCCCATTCCTTCTCTGGAATGTACTATGCTTTAATGAACTTGGCACTCTGCCTGCTTGCACCTGCTTGCTCTACTCATTTGTTCCGTCAACTTGGTACCTGTAACCATTCTTCAATATTGGGAACCAAGAACCTTAAACACTGGGACTTTGATGTCTGGCCCCGACATCTAACACTTTGTTTCACATAAATGCGAGATAGATATACTTTCACCCTGAAGTCACTCAAAAAAGAGCAATGTTATAAGTGAAGAAAATTGCCAGAATGTCAGATCCTTGCCAATCTATGCCTATATATCTGATTTTAATGTACACTTCTCCATCATCTGGGGCTGGAATAGAACTTCATCCACAGCCTTAAAATAAAAGCCATGCTAGGTGGCCTATAATCCTAACACTCTAAGAGGTTGAAGCAGGTGGATCTTCTGAGCTCAGGCATTTGAGAGATCAGCCTGAGCAAGAGTGAGACCCTATCTCTACTAAAAATGGAAGAATTATCCCAGTGTCATGGTAGGTCCAGCTATCCTGGAGGCTAAGGCAAGAAGGTCACTTGAGCCCAAGAGTCTAAGGTTGCTGTGAGCTATGATACCACAGCCCTCTATCTAGGGCAATAGTGAGACTCTGCCTCTAAAAAAAAGGAAAAGAAAGAAAACTGAATTGTCCCCTTAATACCACATGGCAGAATCAGGATGCAAGCTGTTATTATAATTATAAAAGTGAAAGTTGATTTTCAGATTTGGTCTGAAATTAAACTGCTGTGATTTTGGTATGGATGAGCCAATTTTCCCACCTATGAGCCGTGAGATCATGCATGAAGTATTTAACCCAATCTCTCTTTCACCATGTCTGTACGTCATTATGTGCCGGTATTTTCCTAGCCCTAGAATTCCTGCTCTGAAAGAGCCTTGTATATCTTGAATAAGTCACCTAGGGTGGAATGAGGAACAGTGAAGGATAGGCAGCAAATCAACTAAATTCAGCCCATGAAAATGCTTTATTTAGTTACTACAGGTATTCTTTCTACTTTTTGTTTTTTTGTTTGGGTGCTTGCTTTTCAGTAAGCAAGGCAGGCAGCCTTGAGTTGATCAACATTTTCCTCTATTCCCTCCTTTGTTGTGTAGTATAAGGCCCAAAGCAGCACTATCATAACCTGTACCTTCTTTTTAATTTATTTTTTTAATGTCATAATGTTACCAGGGTACAAACATTTTGGTTGCATGCATTACTTATATGCAGTTAGAATCAAGGTTATAATTGTGTCCATCCCCCAGCTGTATTTGTTAGGTGTGAATTTACCCATCCTTTCTTCCTCCCTCCTGCCTATTTGTTAGGTGTGAATTTACCCATCCTTTCTTCCTCCCTCCTGCGTATTTGAATTTAATAAGTGTTATTTCCATTTTTGCACAAAAGTGTCAGTCGAATAGTTCCAACTTAATAGCAAGTACATGTGGTGTTTGGTTTTCCATTCTTATGATACTTCACTTAAAAGAATGGTCCCCAGTTCCACCCAGGTTGTTACAAAAGGCATTAGTTCACCATTTGTTTTTCTATATATACCACGTTTATTAATCCATTCACATATTGATAGGCACTTGGGTTGTTTCTACATCTTTCCAGTCGTGAATTGTGCTGCTATAAACATTTAAATACAAATGTCTTTTTTATAGAATTTTCTTTCTTTGGACAAATACCCAGTAGTAGGGTTGCTGGATCTAATGATAGATCTACTTTTAGTTCTTTGAAGTATCACCATACTACTTTCCATAGTGGCTATATGGCAGGGAAAGGAACTCGGAGGATCAAAACCAAACTATTTAAAGGTGAATTTTATCAGGTTTGTTCTGGGCTGTACTCAATGGAAATCCTACCCTCTGTATACAATATTTTTAGTAAAATATAAATTTCTCATGACTAACTTACAAAATTGGGGGTGGTCTAGAGGACCAACAAAGTGCTGAGTGCCTACAAAGCAAGGTATAAGAATATCTTAGACCTAGGATTGTGTTAACACAAGGAGGTAGATCCTTGCCCTAGAGAATTTTTTCTTCATTCAAGTTGAGAGTTGCCTGCCATACAACTAAGAAAGTTGACTGCATTTAGTTGGCAGATAAGAACCTAGTTCATGACCAAGGCTTGGCCAATCAGATGGAAACATGAGAGAGTGAAAAAGAAAAACACAGTGATAGTCAGAGATTGTTTATAGCTCAGCACTTCCCAGGAAAACATGCAAAAGTTTCTGAAGTGAAAAATTGCACTGCTAGAATGCCAGGTACTTGCCAATCTGTGCTTATATATCTGATTATAATTTACACTTCCATCATCTGGGGCTAGAGCAGAATTTTATCCATAGCCTTAGAATAAAAAGCCATGCTGGGCTCAGTGGCTCATGCCTATAATCCTAACACGATAGGAGGCCAAAGCAGGTGGATAGTCTGAGCTCGGGCATTCAAGAGGTTAGCCTGAGCAAGAGCAAGACCTTGTCTCTACTAATAGAAGAATTAGCCTGGTGTCATGGTGAAATTCAGACTAGAACATTTATTAATCTATTTCACTGAAGACCAAAATAATTTTTGAAAACTTTGACGCCCATTTACAATCTATACTAAAAATTCTTATTAAAAAGTTTATCACCCATTGCTGAGTGGTTAAAGCACCAGCCCTGTGTACCAGGGCTGGAGGATTTGAACCCAGCCAGAGCCTGCTGAACAACAACAACAACAAAAAAAAAATCCAAGTGTAATCCCACCTGTAATTCCATCACTTGGAGGCTAAGGCAGGTGGATTTCTTGAGCTCAGGAATTCAAGACCAGCCTGAGCAAAAGTGAGGCCCCCATCTCTAAAAAATAGCCAGGCATTGTGGCAGGCACCTATAGTCCCAGCTACTTGAGAGGCTGAGGCAAGAAAATAGCTTAAGCCTAAGAGTTTGAGGTTACTGTGAGCTGTGACACCACAGCATTCTACCAAAGGCAACAAAGTGAGACTCTGTCTCTAAAAACAAAAACAAAAACAAAAAAAGTTTATAGAATACAAAGTTCTCAAGGAAAGTATAACTTTAAAAATCTCCTTTCATGGATTTATTGCAATGCAGCATAGTAGATCCATTCATAGAGTTCAAATCTCAACTTGCCTTTCATAGCTATATGATCTTGGACAACTTAACTTCTCTGTGCCTCAGATTCTTTGCCTATAACTTTCCCTATCAAAGGTAAGGGAGGAATGATTACTGTAATGGACAGTAGAGTCCAAGCAGCAACCAGAACGGTCTCACTCATGCACACCTATGGCATTGGCTAGTACCAGTCAGGTAAGGCTGCCATAACAAAATATCAGAGACTGGTGGTTTAGATAACAGAATTTTTTTCTGACAATTCTGAAGCTGAAAGTCTAAGATCAAAGTATTGGCAGGTTTGGTTTGAGGCCTCTCTCCATGACTTGCAGGTGGCCATCTTCTTGCTGTGTTTCCACGTGGCCTTTTTTCTGTGCATCTATATCCCTGATATCTCTTCCTCCTCTTATAGGGACATTAGTCATATAGGGTTAAGACTCCATCCTTATGACCCATTTAATTACCTCTTTAAAGGCTCTATCTCCAAATATGGGTGGTTAAGTCTTCAACAGATAAATTTGGGGGACATAAATCAGTCCATAACAGATACCAGTAGTGCCTACTTCACAAGGCTGCTATGAAGATTAAGTTAGTTAGCATTTGTGAAGTAATAAGAACTGTGCCTACTAAACAGCCATGTAAGTGTTTGTTAAATGACTTTGAAAAATAAAATGTAAAGATTGTTTTCTAAATACTTTGAGTTAATTGAGTGAGCTATAAAATTAAAGGATATCTCTCTTCCTGGCAAGTAGGAATCAGGAATGTGTACTATTTATTCTGCATAAAAAACACCTTAAAATTAGCAGCTTAAATAAAAAAGAAATATTATCTTGCACAGTTTGCATGGGACAAATTCATATTCTAGTTTGAATTCAGGAGGAGTATAACTGGGCCATTCTGGTCCAGTCAGTTATGAGATTGTAATTAAGACATCATTTGAAAGCTTGACCAGGGCTGGAGAATACACTTCTGAAATGCCTCACTTGCATGACTGACAAGCTGCTGCCAACAGTTGGCAGGGGGCCTCAGTTCCTCACTAGGGGGCCTCTCTAGAGGGCTGCTTAAGTGCCCTCACAATACGGTGGCTGGCTTCCAAGGAAGTGATCCAAGAGAGAGGGAGAGGTGGAAGTGACTGACAATGCCTTTTATGATCTGGCCTTGGAAGTTACATACAATCACTTCTTCTGTGTTCTGTTGGTTACACAGCTCAGCCTTAATGCCATGTGGGAAGGGACTACACAAGGGCTTGAGTACCAAGCATCGAGCATCAGTGGAAGCCACTTAGAAAACAGCTATCACACAGGTCAATCACACACTCCTACCTGGACTTTGAAACCTGAGAATGTGGAACAAGGACACATGATGGTAAAACATCAAGCGTCATATCTAGTGGGAACAGCAACAGAGATAGCACCCCAAGCAAACAGTTACCCTGATGTGTTCTGGACTGTGTTTCCCATTGCCTTTATATTTTCCGGTGCTTTCTCCTTTCTCCAATCTTATTTCTCTAATTCATTCTCTCACATGTCCAATATTCTTCCAATAATTTGTTTTTAATTTGCTGGTTAGTCCATTGGTTTCTGTTTTTGCAACCAAGAACCTTAACTGATATATACTCTAGAACTCCTCCCCTCTGTCACTGGCCACAATTAATTCATTCTTTTCCCTCAAGACTTCCATATGCCAGGGCACATATTATTCCCTCAGGAAGCCTTCCTTTACCACTCAGAGTTGACACCATGCTTTAATTGCATTTTTTTTATTTTTCATTGTCACCTCTGTTACTAAAAATTATAATTAATTATCTAACTACCATTATGCAATCAGTTTTCCTCCCACAGAATTTTTCTCCATGTGGACAGAGAACAGGAGTATCTTGTTCATCACTGCATCTTCAGCACCTTACATAGTAGATCTCTCCCAAATGTGAAGAAGAAAAAGAGCTAATCAAAACCTTTTTGCCACTAGGTACAGTAGCTGATGCCTGTTATACTAACACTCTGGTAGGCAGAGGCAGGTGGGTTGTGGGAGCTCAGAAGTTTGATTCCAGACTGAGCAAAAGCAAGACCTTGTCTCTACTAAAAATAGAACAACTAGCTGGTTGTCTGTCCTAGCATATGCCTGTAGTTCCAGCTAATTGGGAGGCTGAGGCAAGAGGACTGCTCAAAAGTTTGAGGTTGCTGAGAGCTGTGATGGCTAGACACTCTACCCAGGGTGACTGAGTGAGTCTCTGTCTCAGACAAGCAACAACAACAACAACAAACCTTTTTGTTGTCTTTACTGTCTGTATGAGAGATCTGATGACATCCTCAATTACCCATTTTAGTTTGAACTGAGAATTGTTGTCTTCATATAGATTTACATTAACTAATGTATTTTTTTCTATTAATTTAAATTGGCATTTTCAAAGGCTAGTCTCATGTTGGCCATTTTTTGACACCAAGGATTCCAGCTGAATATATCCTTTATTGGGTAAATTCTCTCCCTGTGATGAAGCCAAAATATAATTAGAAGTTTGCTTCATGAACATGGAATTTGAAAATGAAGGGAGTTAATTATTTGATTTGATCATTCACTGGCATCTGGCAACAGGAGCTTAACGGAGAACTGAGACATTCCTGCCAAGGTGTCTGCCAGGTGCTGGAGCCAGCACTCCCTCTGCAGGGATGGGAGGTGCCAGTGTTTGACTTGGTGTCCCTCGTTTGACTCCATAGACCAGCTATCCTTCCCCTCTTCCAACTGTCCCACTCTTTCCTTTGCTATGTTGTTACCATCTAACCCCACATTTGATGGTCTGGAAAGAATTTGCTTTCAAGATAATATTATATCTGATTACATTTGGAGAGTGCAGAAAAGCAGGAGAATCAGCAACAGAAGTTTTAGGAATCACTCTTTAAATTTCTGTTTTGTTTTGTTTTTTTTAATTAGTAAGGTAAATCAAAGTAAACTGTATCACCAGCTTGAGGTATAATCAAGATCATAAATCTTTTTAATATTCAAATTAATCATTCAATCCCCCACAAAACTGATTGAGGGAGGATAAATGGTGGGATCACACCAATGGTGCATAATGCAAGGGTACATATCGAATCTATTAGTATAGAGTATAAATGTCTTAACACAATAACTAAGTAAACGAGATGAGTTATATATTAACCAGTGTGATGTAAGCATTCCTAATGCACATTGTACCCCATAAATGCATTAATGTATACATGACCTATGTGTTTATGATTTAATAAAAAGAAAAAGTTCAAGGATGAAAAACAAACAACAACAACAAAGGAAATCCAGTGGCTATTTCTTAAATCCTGCTTTCCACTTAACCAAGTTGACAGAAACCACAGAAACTTACATGGTCCAAAGAAGTCATCTCCATTTCTTGGTTATTCATCTTTAGTACAAGAATTAAAATGGGAAGGGAGAAGGGAGAGGGGGAGGGAGGGCAGGAAAGAGAAAGAATAAAGGAATGAATGAAAGAAAGCCATTCAAACTATTGGATTTATTTCATACTAGCCCCAGCAT
This sequence comes from Otolemur garnettii, assembly GCF_000181295.1. Lineage (NCBI taxonomy): Eukaryota > Metazoa > Chordata > Mammalia > Primates > Galagidae > Otolemur > Otolemur garnettii. Next base: position 5,298,004 of record NW_003852443.1, read on the forward strand.
TCAACTGCCATTTCTGTTGGCACTATCATGCAAATTCACTGTATTTAAATGAGCCAGTTCAGGAAACTCCTTTGAGCTGTTTACCCTCCCCAGTGATGTGACATAAGCTGCAGAGGTATACTATGTCTCTTAGTCCATTTTCTTAATCTAATAGAATACCACAGACTGGGTAATTTATAGAGAAAAGTAGCTTATGCAGCTCTTGGTTGTGGAGGCTGGGAAGTCCAAAAGCATGGCTCCAACATCTGGTGAAGGTCATCCCATGGTGGAAGGTGGAAGCAAGCACACATAACAAAGGGAAGTCTCAGGGATCAGCCAAGGTTTGTAACAACCCACATTCATGATAATTAATCAGCTCCTGAGATAACGTTAATTCATTTAAGAGAGTAAAGACCTCACAACCAAATCACGTACTATCAAGTTTCACTCACTAACAGCCATAGCACCATGGTTAGGCTTCAAAAATTACAGCTTTCTTTTTATCTTTTCAGTCTAGGCAATTATTCCCACAGTGTGTTGGTTATAACAGGGCAGGCTACCAGTCATGTTATACAATGAATCTTCCTTCTTGATTTCCTATAATTCACATATCTGCCTTCCCTTGGGACAAGGGATCTTTTGAAGACACTAATGAATTTATTTGAAATCATCATAACCTTTCTGCTATTCTGGTAAGGTAGACTGAAATAGAATGAGGAGGAGGTTTCATTTCCTTCTAGATGTCTTTGACAATGCAAATTTACTTGGTTGGACCTTTCCCCAAGCTGGCACAGCAAAAGATACATAAGAAAACTTTATCAAGCTGCAAAATAGCCTAATGCATACTTCCCCTGAGTCAATAGGCTCCTACTTCTTCTATTTGCATTATAAGAATGGACCCTCAAGCAACTGTTCCCTCTAAATTAAGAAAATCTGCTCCAAATGTATTCCTCATTATCCTTCACCTAGTAGCAGAAAAATAGCTTGCAGCTTCTTTCACCAACAAAGAAACAGACCAAAGAAAAATGTTCAGTCTTGCCAAGTATCCCTCTATATCTGTACATAAAATATATATGTATATATATATATCCTGTATTATTAAAGATATCATGAGAAAATTTGGAGTTGATTTGAAAGGTATAATACACTAGATCAGTAAACCATTTAGCACAGATTTATACCTGGTAGTGGTACTCTAAATTTTGACTAAGTATCAACCCCTCTTAGATACAGCCTATGTATTTGAAGGTAACTAACTCCCTACCTCCTTGTCTTTGAAGGCATGTATCTGAGACTAAACAAACTCTACTTCCCTGAACACAATGACTGTATCAGGGATGGGCCCAAGACTCAATGTCAACCTATGAGAACCAAGATTTTGCTCTACTCTTGAAGGAAAGAAGCTTGGTTTCCTGTTAGGTGAGATGAATAAACAATGCTAAACAGCCTGATTTTAAATGGAGCCAACACAGAGGAAACAAAAGTGGCAATAAATCCTGCTCATATCAGATACAGAGTGCTCCATTCTCTGTTCAGAGAATAGCATTCTCTTTTGGCTGAATTATTTTGGATAGGAATTTCTGTTGCTTTTTATCAAAAGAGTCTTATCTGATACATATGAACTAATTTATGTACTAGATTTAAATTGGTGATGTACTGTGTAGAAGGGAAAGGGTGGGGAAGCACATTTTCTTTTTCTCTTTAAACTTGTGTCTGTTGTAACCACTATAACTATAGGAAGTACAATTTAATTGGAAATAGCTAACATGGTTCTAAGAATAATCATCTAAGGCTAACTGCCTGAGTAGTTTTCATGTCAGATAAATTGGCTCTCCTATTATAAAGTGCATTTCTCTGATTAGTACTTGATTAAACAACAATAACAAAAATAACCTCTTAGAACTGAAATATCAACAGCTTTCTGGGCTCCATTTTTCTCAGCAAGATAATGAGCATAGCACATTGTTTAGCATGTTTTTAATTGGATGAATATCAGATATACAATGTTTTTCTATCATTGAGTCTTCTGTGCTAAGAATTTCATTACATTGTAGAATTACCCTATAAAGAACATCCTAGTCTTTGTCACAAACATTCCCATATACAAAAATAATTGCAACTTGACAAGTTACACATTAAATTTTTTTTACAAGTTCCCACTTTAACTCACAGAGCACTTTACTTGATTGAAAGACTCTGATTTTGATCATGGTTTATTCTTTTCAAAATAGATGTTTTAAAACAATAAAATTCAAGTGGATTTTGGATTCACCTTTAAGTCCTAAGCAGTTACTGATTGCCCCTTCCATGTGGTCTGTAAGGAGAAAAAAAGAAAGAAAGAAAACTTGAAAATGTGATCTATATCCCTCCAGAAGTTTAAAGCTTATTCTCGTTGATAAAATAGGTAGGGTGGAAAAAAAAGTAATACAATTTATACAACAAAATACAAATGAACACAATACAGAATCATTAAATGATAAGAAAATAATTGGTAGAAGGATTTTTAGTATTTGTTATTTGACCCATGAGAGGTAAACAGGTTAATTAAGAAGAGTTCTTTAACACCTAGTGAGTCAGGGTGGCACCTGTGGCTCAGTGGGTAGGGTGCTAGTCCCATATACCAAGGGCAGCAGGTTCAAACCCAGCCCCAGCCAAGCTGCAATAAAAAAATAGCCAGGTGTTGTGGTGGGTGCCTGTAGTCCCAGCTACTTGGGAGGCTGAGGCAAGAGAATCACCTAAGCCCATGAGCTGGAGATTCCTGTGAGTCATGTGATGCTACGGCACTCTACTGAGGGCAATAAAGTGAGACTCTATCTCTACAAAAAAAAAAAAAAAAAAAAAACCTAGTGAGTCACATAATACTTCAAAATAAATGATTTTTATCATTGATCAATTCAACAAATGATTACATACATTTTATGTGTTAGGTGGTATGTTATATGCTCTTGGTCTCTGTTGTTTTATTTAGTCTCATACTTTGGAAACATATCAATTGCACAGAATCATTGTCCTTGGTTCATGAGACAACACCATTGACTTATTCAGAGGCCACAGTTGGATTGTTTCCAGTTTGAGGCTACTATACATATACACATGTGATTCCTAGTGCACAAGACTGAATATAAATAAGGAAATGGAATTTCTGAGTCAAACGATATACAAATGCTCTAATTTACAAATAATAAAAATTTTCTAAAGTAATTAAACCCATTTAGATTTCTCCTACTTATGAATGAGAAATCCAGTTGATGTACGTTCTCACCAACACTTGGTATTGCCAGACTGCTTAATTTTTGCCACTGTATTTTGTGTAAAATGGTGTTTACCTAATTAAATTTAGTTTGAGCATCTCTTCATATATTTGTGGCAATAGATGAGGTTTTTTAGTTCTCAATTTTTGACTCTGTTTATATTTTATAGCTATAGATAGAAAGAAATATAGAATAGCAAATACACAATTTTAACAATACAGAGGGTCACTTAAGAGGTAACAGCTTCTTGTATTTTTTTGCTTGAGGGATATGAGGAAGAATAATTGCACTTTAACCAAGTAATTAAAGGAAGTATCAATCTCCAACTATCATTCACATTCTAAGACATTGAATAAGTTTGCATAAGATTCTTCAATTTCTCAGCCTTTCCTATACCTTACTACCTCATTCCTAAAGCTCATAGAATTCCAGTCAAACCAAAGAGGAGGATACATGGAGGAAAGTTCCCTTTAAATAGAATGACTCCAAGTAAACTATCTGAGACCAAGACCTTTAACACATTGGACAGCTCAAGAGTTCTGGTCTAGGTTTGAAAACTAGTTGATTGGTCAGAAACACGGAATTTCAATCACTCTGGAGCTGCTCCTGGTAACCTGGTAATTACATTAGGATAATATGTACTGTGAGAACATAGAAAACCACTTTAAGCAAAAGTAGAACTAGACTATATATTAGAGGGAGAGAGGAAAGGAACATTTGCGTTGGGCACATGGCAGGATACAAATGAAATCATAACCTTCACCTTTCCAATTTCCAAAAGTGAAAGGTAGAAAAAAAAAATGATAGCACAAAATGTTTTGCTTAACCTCGTGCCTAATGCTAATTGAAAAGCATGATAAAGGATTGGAGACAACTATTTTATAGCTATAAAGACACATAAAATACACTCACACAATGTTTATTGTTAGTATATAGCTATAAAGACAAACCAAAAATATTTTAATAAATTAACAAGATTTATGGGGGGCAGTTGGAGGAAGATGGCTGACCAGAGACAGCTTCTTTGTAGCCCTGCCTGGTGAGATTGGGAAGAAAAGACACCAGGCACTTCTGGCTTTTGAACTCTGCCCAGAAACATCTCTTTGGGGGCACAGGGAGGCAGTGAGACACTTCAGGATCCCAAGAGGAGAAGAAAGCAGAAGAGAAGCAGCAAGTACTTCCGTGCCTGTGTGACTGCAGTGGCAGAAGCAGCAGTTTACAAACAGAGAAATCATACCATGTGGATTTTTTTTTTAACCTAAGTACTTGGTTGAGTTACCCTGAGAGAGCTTGGGTGAATGAGCAAGTGATTTTGAATAGCACCCAGGGGCAGAGACAGAGACAGCTGGTGGAGCAGAGCTTTCATTGTTCACCTGCAGGCTAGGCTCAACCACTTTAGGAAAGTTGTTTTTCAAGCTCGCAAGCTAGGCCCTCAGGGTCCTAGTGCCAGGCCAGTTCATGGTGCACCTGATAAGCTGGCAGCCACTCCTGGGGAGATTTGAGTGACACATATTTTCCTGGGAAAACCACTGAGTAACCAAGAGACACAGTTTGGAAAGGTCAAGGCATGTCAATTAGGCAAGCTGAGGAGAGCTTTAGGCTCCCGACCCTGTAGGGTATGAGGGCAAAGAAGTCAGCAAAGGCATCAGGTCTCCATCTTATACAGCTGTATCAGCATTGTAATTAGCATCTCATAATCTTCAGAAGATCACTCGTTGCCCAGACAATATATAGCAAGATATATACAAAAATAATATATTATGTATACATTATATATATTATATATTTATATATATGTGAAGATATATATACAGTTTTTTCTTTTAAAAATTTTTTTCAACTTTTTACCCCTATATTTCTTTTTTCTTCCTTTTCTCATATAATTATAATTTTTCATTGCTCCTTTTTTTAAATAAGGGCTTCATTTTTTGCCAGTTTTTCTGCCTCTGTTATGCTTTTCTCTGTGGCTTTATCCCTTAAGGTTTTTCATTGTTTTGTTTTGATTTATAGTAATTTTGTTTTTCTTCTCTATTTGGAAGAGGTGGGGTCCTGTGTCTGCTCAGACAGGCAAAGATAAGGTGACCAGATTTTAACATTGGTAAAGCGGGACACTATTGAGGGAGGGCAGGGCCTGACAACAATGTAAACTTTGATAAGCAGTTCTTGATAATCAGTTCTCAACAATTGTTATTATTAAAGTTTAACATTATAAAATTTAAAAAAATATATAAAATGCATATCCTGGCAAAATAGCCACATGGCAGCTGAAAACCGTATATTTCCTTCTTGTTCTCCCATGTTCCCTAGCTTATCATGCATTCTTTCCAAAAATCAGGACTTTGGGCTGCCCCTGTGTCTCAAGGAGTAGGGCGCTGGCCCCATATGACAAGGGTGGTGGGTTCAAACCCAGCCCTGGCTTAAAAAAAAAATGGGGGCTTTATTAAAACACTGCAGGACACAGGACAAATTGTTAAAAATTGGGACTGTCCCACCAAAAGTGGGACGTCTGGTCACCTTACTCTAGCAGGGGGCTACTTGTTTGTTCCAGACAGTTTGGCTCCTTCTGAGCTAATTTTCCTTGCCTAGAAGCAAGGGAGGGAGCCAGTCTCCTTCTGATACCTTGCCTAGGAGGGGAGTAGGGAGTTTACATTAGCCTTTTCATTTCCAAATGAAGTTATATTAACCTCTTCATTCCCAAATGGAGTTACATTAACCTTTACAGCAGCCGGGGAAAAAAAACAATGTATATTCCCTTCCCATACTCCTGCTGTTCCCTAGCTTGCCATGCATTCTTTCCAAAAATGGGGAGTTTTTAAAAATGCCACCGGATGCGGGACAAATTGTTAGAAATCGGTACTGTCTCACCAAAAGTCTGGTCACCTTAGGCAAAGAGCTTCAGAATTCAAGGGACTCACTCAACGCACCCCTTCCAGATGCTGGGATTTGTGGGTGTGGGTCAAAGTATCCTACTCTACACTACTATTACTCCTATCTCTCTCCATCTGTTCCTCTCTTCTTTTTGTCAATCTTCCTTTTTACTCTCCTCCTTTCCTTTTTCTTTTCTTTTTTTCATCTTTTATCTATTCTTGCTCTTCACTCTTCTCTGCCTTTTAGTCCTTTACCAAAAAGACACTTCAACACCTTAAGTCAGAGGCACAGTAGAGCAGGAGGAAGTGAAAGGAAAAAGTAGGGCAAGGAAACAGACAGAAAGAAAACACTCGTGAGAGAAAAACAACAGAAGAATCCTGGCAACACAAAAACCCAGAACAGAGCAACTCCCCTGAGGGATCATGAGGTAGCTACTGCAGAGGATTCCACCTATAAAGAAATATTAGAACAATAACTAGGAAAATGACATGAAGGCTATGTTAACCAGTTGGATGAAAGTATTTCAAATTGTATATAGAAACAGCACTCTGTACTCCATGATAATGTTAATGTACACAGCTGTTAATGTACACAGCTGTGATTTAATAAAAAAAAAGAAAAGAAATATTAGAAATGACAGAAAGGGAATTAAAATATAGATGGTAAATCAAATCAATGAAGGAAATTGCTGAGAAAGTGGAAAATAACCAAAGGAAATCCAAAAACAGAATCAAATAAGAGACAAATGATATGAAGAATATGGAAAAAATATAGTAGAGTTTAAGGAAACAAAGCAGTCAATCAGTTATCTTAAAGATGCAGCATAAAGTATCAATAACAGATTAGACTGTGCAGAAAAAGGAATCACAGAAGTAGCTGATAAAGCTTTTAAGCTAACTCAGACAGTTAAAGAGACAGAAAAAAAGAGAGAGAGAAGGCAGAATGTTCACTGACAGAATTGTGGAACTTCATGAAACATTCATACATACAAGGAATGGAAGCCTTAATAGAGGATATCATAAATGAAAATTTCCTAAATATCACCAAAGATAGTAACACACTCCTTTCAGAGGGATATTGGAATACATCTGTTCAAAGTAAAGATGAAAGAAAAGATTCTGCAAGCAGCCAGGATTAAGTGCAAATTGCCCTATAGGGGGAAATCCATCAGGGTGACTGCAGACTTCTCAAATGAAACTTTTCAAGCCAGAAGACAATGGTCATCTACCTTTAACCTACTTAAACAAAACAATATTCAGCCCAGAATTCTATATACTGCTAAGCTTTATAACAGGATGGAGAAATAAACTAAGCTTTAAAACTGATGGAGAAATCAAACCGTTTACTGACATGCAAACACTGAGGAAGTTTCCACAACAAGACCAGCTCTTTAGGAAATACTTAGACCTATTCAACACACTGACCATCACAATGGACCACCAGCAAAGTAAACACCCAGTAGCTAAAGGACAGAACCTAGTTTCCACAATGACACAAAAGATAAAACTAAGCAATGGACTTTCACAAAATGAGATGAATAGAACTCCACCATGCTTATCAATTCTCTCAATAAATGTTAATGGCTTGAATTCCCCACTGAACAGACATAGTTTGGCTGATTAGATTAAAAAACACAAGCTATCCATTTGCTGCCTGCAAGAAATACACCTACCCTTGAAGGACAAAGTAAAACTCAGAGTTAAGGGATGGAAAACAATTTTTTAGGCAAATGGAAACCAGAAGAAAAGAGAGGTTGCAATCTTATTCACAGATACAAGTGGATTTAAAGCAACTAAGTCAAAAAAGAAAAAGGTGAACAATACAACAAGAAGACATTTCAATTCTAAATACTTATGCACACAATTTAAATGCTCCCAGATTTTTAAAACAGACCTTAATTAGTAATTAGTCTGAGCAATATGATATCCTATAACACCATAATATCAGGGGACTTTAATAGCAGGGACAGCTCTTACAGAGCTAGACAGATCCCCTAAACAGAAACTAAACAAAGATACAAGGGACTTAAATGTAACCCTAGAACTATGCTTAATAGACATATATGAAACATTTCATCCCAAAGCTAAAGAATAAACGTTCTTCTCATCAGCCCATGGACATTCTCCAAAATAGATCATATCCTAGGATACAAATCAAACCTCAACAAAATCAAAAGACTTGAAATTATATCTTGCATCTTCTCTAACCACAAGGCAATAAAGGTGGAACCCCAACAAAAACATTCATCCCCACACAAAGGCATGGAAATTAAACAACCTTATGCTAAACAACAGTTGGGTCAAAAAAGAGATATGAAAGGGAATCATTAACCTCCTTGAGCATAGCAATAATGAAGACACAAGCTACCAAAACCTATGATATACTGCAAAAGCAGTCCTAAGAGGAAAATTTATAGCATTAGATGCCTACATTTGAAAAATGGAAAGACAACACATCAACAATCTAATGAATCATCTTAAAGAAATGGAAAAGGAAGAGCAATCCAATCCCAAACCCAGCAGAAGAAAAGAAATAACCAAATTTAAGTCAGAAATAAATAAAATTAAAAATAAAAGCATCATACAAAAAATTAATGAAACAAAAAGTTGGTTCTTCGAAAAGATGAATAAAATCCATAAACCATTGGCCAGATTAACCAGAAATAGAAAAGTGAAATCTTTAAGAACCTCAATCAGAATTGAAACAGAGGGAAATAACAACTGATACCACAGAGATATAAGAAATTATTTCTAACTACTACAAAAAACTCTATGTCCAGAAATTTGACAATGGGAAAGAAATGGACCAATAGCTGGGATCACATCATCTTCCTAAACTTAACCAGGAAGAAATAAATCTATTGAACAGACCAATATCAGGCACTGAGATTGTGGAAACAATAAGAAAACTTTCAACAACTACAAAAAAAGCCTGGGACCCAAATGGCTTCACATGAGAACTCTATCAGACCTCAAAGATGAGCATGCATATGTACTGAAAAACCTATTCCAAAACATTTAGAAGGAATTGCCTCATTCTATGAAGCAAACATCACCTTGATTCCAAAGCCAGGAAAGAACTCAACTTTTTCACTAATAAATATCAATGCAAAAATACTCAACAAAATCTTAGCAGGTAGATTGCAGCTATGCATTAAAAAAATTATACATCATAATCAAGTAGGCTTCATCCAAGGGATGCATGGCTGGTTCAACATACATAAATCCATAAATGTGATACATCACATCAATAGAAGCAAAAACAAAGACCATCTGATTTTCTCAATAGATGCAGAAAAAGCATTTGACTAAACCCAGCATCCTCTTCTAACAAGAATGCTTAAGAATACAGGCACAGGTGGTACATTTCTTAAGCTGATTGAAGCCATCTATGACAAACCCACAGCTAACATCATACTGAATGGAGTAAAACTGAAAGTTTTTCCACTTAGAACTGGAACCAGATAAGGATGTCCACTATCGCCACTATTATTCAACATTGTGCTGGAAGTTCTAGCTAATGTAATCAGACAAGAGAAGGCGATAAAGGCCGTTCAAATGGGGGCAGAGGAGGTCAAAGTCTCTCTCTATGTTGATGATATGATCCTATACTTGGAAAACCCCAGAAACTCAACCACAACTCCTGGAAATGATCAGGAAATACAGTAATGTCTCAGGGTATAATATCAATGTCCACAAATCAGTAGCCTTTGTACATGCCAATAACAGCCAAATTGAGAAGCAAATCAAGGACACAATTCCTTTCACAGTAGCTTCAAAGAAAATAAAATACTTAGGAATATACCTAACAAAGGAGGTGAAAGATCTTTTCAAAGGGAATTATGACACCTTCGGTAAACAAACTGACACTAACAAATGGAAGAACATGCCATGCTCTTGGTGGGGAAAAATCAACATTGTCAAAATGTCTATTCTATCCAAAGCAATCTACATATTCAATGCAATCCCCATCAAAATACCAACATCATATTTTGAAGAACTGAAATAAATAGTACTTTGTTTTGTGTGGAACCAGAAAAACAGTCACATAGCTAAGGCTATTCTTAGTAACAAAAACAAAGTCAGAAGCATCACCCTACCAGACTCAGGCTATAATACAAGTCCATGGTAACCAAAACAGCATGGTATTGGCACAAAAACAGAGACATAGACATATGGAACTGAAGAGAAAACTAAGAAATAAAAACAGACTCTAATTACCATCTGATAATTGATAAACAAAACAAAAGAGTAGAGTCAGGAAAAAGAATCCTTATTCAACAAATGGTATTGGGGAAACTGGACAATCACATTTAAAAGACTGAAACTTGACCCACACTCTTCACCACTTACAAAAATTGACTAAAGATAGATAAAAGACTTAAATCTAAGACAGACAATGACAGCGATCTAAGAAGAAAATGTGGGGAAAACTGTTGATGGTGTTGGACTGGGGAAAGATTTTATGACAAAGACTTCAGTGGCCATAGCTGCAACAATGAAAATTAACAAATGGGACTTAATTAAGCTGAAAAGCTTCTGCACAGCTATTATACAACAAGTAAAGCAAAAAGACAACCTTCAGAATAGGAAAAGATATTTGCATGTTACCAGTCTGAAAAAGGTTTGATAACTAGAATCTCCAAAGAACTTAATCAACAAAAAAAGAGTAAACAATCCCCTCTACTACTAGGCAAGAGATATGAACAGAACCTTCTCTGATGAGGACAGACAAGTGGCTAAAAAACATTTGAAAAAGTGCTCATCATCCCTGATCATAGAGAAATGCAAATCAAAATCACCCTGAGATATTGCCTAATCCCAGTGAGAATAGCCCACATCATAAAGTCTCAAAGCTGCAGATGCTGGCATGGATATGGAGAGAAGGGAACACTTTTACACTGCTGGTGGGACTGCATACTAATACAGACTTTTTAGAAAGAAGTATGGAGAATCCCCAAAGAACTCAAATTAGACCTCCCATTTGATCCTTTAATCCCATTAGTAGGCATCCACCCAGAAGAAAAAAAATTCCTTTTATCATAAGGACTTGTGCACTACACTGTTTATCACAGCTCAATTTACAATCACCAAAATGTGGAAACAACCTAAATGCCCACCAACCCAGGAATAAATTAACAAGCTATGGTATTTACATACCATGGAATATTATTCAGCCATTAAAAAAGATGGAGACTTTACACCTTTTGTATTAACCTAGATTGAACTGGAACACATTCTTCTTAGTAAAGCACCGCAAGAATGGAGAAACAATTCTCAATTCTAATATGAAGTCATTAGATGATCTAATACAAGGTGCGGGTAAGGGAATGAAGGAGTAGGGAGAGGACAGAGGGGGTCAGGGGTTATGGTGTATGGCATACTGCTTGGTGGCAGGACACAATTAATAGAGGGACTTTACCTAACAAATGCAAGCAGTGTAACCCAATTCTCTGTACCTTCAGTGAATCCCAATCAATAAAAAAAAAAAGAAAAGAAAAAAACGAGATTTGTAAAAATATTTTAAAATGGGGGCAGTGCCTTTGGCTCAAAGAAGTAGGATTCTAGTTCCGTATACTGCAGGTAGTGGGTTCAAACCCAACCCCAGCCAAAAAAAAAATCTATATCTGTATAGTTATAGATATGTGTGTGTGTGTATATTTTAAAATGTAGAAAGAAAAGTTTATATATTCCATCCACATTCAGAATCTCTAAACTTTTAAGAGTGTGAGGGTTTTATTTTTCATCAAATGAAAGCAAGAAATGACAAAGCATCAGGACCCAAAGCTCCAAAGTAAGCACTAAAGATTGTATTGGTGTCAAATGTAATGGTGTCTTCATTTGCATTTGTAGACTATATTTCTAGCGTATTTTCCTCCCCAAATTTCAGTGACTTTGGAAGAGAGAAGTGTTTAAAGTTTCTTTTTTATCAGTGGAAAAATTGACTCAAAAAGAAACAAGGCAACTTTCCTAAAGCTACAAGGGGTTTGGCCCCCAAAACAAATCTAGAAGTTACATCTCCTACATCCTATCATGGCCATGATTAAGCAAACATTTTTATGCTCTTGTGATAAATAGGTTATAGAAAAAAAGATACAATTCCAATATTATAATAATTCAAACTTCTTTTTAAAAAAAACTTCAGAGTGGCATATGATCAGCTATTTTAATTCTGTGTGTGCACAAGGACTCCGTGAAAAGTTCATGCAACTGGTTATCAGCTATCTCACCTTTTTAACATATATTCTTACAAAAATTCCCAGATGTCACAATTGACACACCTACTTGTTAAACTGGAGAAATTCTTGAACCACAGTAAGCAGATGCTAGAAGAGATGGAAATTTTCTTTTTGGGCAGAGAATAAGAAATTTCCAATTAAGAAATGCCCGGACACTATTTTGTCTCCCTTCTAGTTGACTGAACTATGAGATTTCCTTATGTCACAGCTTAGAATTTTGAAAAGCCTTTCTATTGCCCTCAAAAATCTCTATTTCTTCATTTATCTATACGCATTTGCTTAAAATCTGTTCATTTTTATTTCTTCCTTATAGAATTACTATGACGCTTTCAAAAAATGAAATGAAATACTTTTGTGTAATTGTTATGCTACTTTTATCTTTATCCATCTGGCCTCAAGTTTGCCTCTTACATGTATTTTCCCTCCATTCCCTTCTTACAGCCTTATACAGTATCTATTACCTGCCTAAAACTTATTTCTTCAGTGTATTATTCTTCATCAAATTCAAATAGAGGTATTACAGAAAGCAAAGTGAAATATATCCCTTGTTCATGTATGAAAGCAGATGTCAGATTTTCTATCAACTCTTCCCAGTGCCTAATGCAATGGCGTTCACAGAAAAACTGACCAGAAGATAGAGACTTCATACAACCCCCCCACCCCAGACATGCATAATTTCCCTTTTATCAACATCCTCCCCCTCTCCAGTGGCACATTTGTTACAACCAATAAACCCACATGGACACATCATCATCACTCAAAGTCCATAGTTTTCAGCCGAGTTCACTCAGTGTTGCATATTCTGTGGGTTTTGCCAAAAACGTATGACATGTATCCACCATTACAGGTATAATATCATATAATACCATAACAGAATAGTTTTTCTGGGGCAGTGCCTGTGGCTCAGAGGAGTAAGGCGCTGGCCCCATACACTGGACATGGCGGGTTCAAACCCTGCCCCGGCTAAAAGAAAAAAAAAAAAGAATAGTTTTTCTGCCCTAAAAATCCTTTGAATATACCCTTCCTCCTAACAAGTACTTAACGTTTTTACTGTCTCTATAGTTTTGTCTTCTCCAGAATATCATAGAGTAGGAATCACAACAGTTTGTTGCCTTTTCAGGCTGCCTTATTTCACTTAGTAATGCACATTTAAGATTCCTTCACGTCCTTTCATGGTTGGGTAGCTCTTTTCTTTTTAGTGCTACATAGCAATCTATTATTTGGGTGTACCATTGTTTATCCCTTGACTTAACTGAAGGACATTTATCTTCATTGCTTTCAAGTCTGGGCAATTATGAATAAAACTGCTATCAATACCCGTGTGCAGGTTTTTGTGTGGACATAAGTTTTCAGTTCATTTGAGTAAATACCAAGGTTGCTACACTGTATGACAGAGTATGATTAGGGGTGGTGCCTGTGGCTCAAGGAGTAGGGCACCAGTCCCATATGCCAGAGGTGGTGGGTTCAAACCCAACCCTGGCCAAAAACAGCAAAAAAAAAAAAGAGCATGATTAGTTTAGTAGAGAACTGCCAAACTATCTTCCAAAATGGTTGTACCATTTTAATTCCCACCAGCAATAAGCGTTCCTGTTGCTCCACACCTTCACAGTCAACGCTTTGGATGTTGGCCATTCTGATAAGTGTACAGTGATACCTCATTGCAGTCTTAATGTGCAATTCCCTAATGGCATGCGACATTAAACAACTTTTCATATGTTTATTTGCTATCTGTATGTGTTCTTTGATGAGGTATCTGAGTCTTTTGTTCATTTTTTATTGAGTTCCTATTGTTAAGCTTTAAGAGTTTTTTTTGGTTGTTATTTTTTTATTTAACTGATAGTTCTTTTTCAGATGTCTTTATCAGGTGTCTTTTGAAAATTTTTTTCTCCCAGTATGTGGTTTTGTCTTCTCATTCTCATGACATTGTCTTTCACAGACAAGTTTTTAACTTTAATGAAATCCAGTTATCAATTATTTCTTTCATGAATGATGCGTTTGGTGTTTTATCTAAAAAAAGTCATTGCCATACACAAGGTCATTTAGATTTTCTTCTACATTATTATTTAGGAGTGTCATCATTTGAGGTTTCTATGTTTAGGTCTATGATCCATGTTGAGTTAGCAGTGAAGGGTGGGAAATCTGTGGCTAGACGAGTTTTTCCTCAGGTGGATGTACAATGGTTCCAGCACCCTCAGCCATTTGTTCAATAACCGAATTGTTAGCTTCCCTAAAGTCCAAAAATTCTTGATTAATTATTACTGTGAAATAGTTTTCCTAGGGTTCATCTCAACAAGCTGGTCCTGATTTTTTCAGGAACTTTTGTACCCAAGCTTACTGATCATAGCTAAGGATTTGCAATGTGCTGTAGCCTGCATTCCAACATGTTAGTGAGCATCTGGGGATGGGGAGTGGTCAGGAACTTTGCCATAATTTTATTCCAACTTCACATAGACCCAATACTATCGTGTATGAAAAAATAATAAATTGTGCCTGACAGCTTTCTGCAATTCATCTCACATCTCACGCCATTTCTTTCTCATCTTTCTTTTTTCTTTTTTACCATGTTTTGCAAAACAAAACCACAAAGAAGCTTGATAACTAAATTGTTTGAAGAAATGGAGATGAGAATACTGTAAGAGACAGATATGTATATAGAGACTATATGTTTTACACTTAACACCTGTTTGTAAATATATAATAAATCCTCTTGATTTTTAAATTTCAAAAATTTATTCTTTCATCTTGATTTAGGCAATTTTTTTCTGAGATGGATTTGAAATAAGTCAACACACTATAAAAACGTTGAATAAGGGAGAAAAGCATCTTCCCATCTGTTTTCCAACTTCAGAGGGAAAGTTTAAAGAACAAATGTTACATTTCTTATACTATGTAAAAATGATTTGAGGGACAAATTAGTGACATTTATTATAAGATACTAAATTTTCTCAAGACATCGTGTATCATCCCAATTTTTGAAGAAGACATAACTATGAGGAAAGATTAAGTAGTAAGAGAAAGTAACAAACGGCCATCACAATATAACAGAACCCTCAGAATGTGAAGACAGCATTAAAACAAAGTGGCTGTATGATGAAAGAAGTGAGGATTACATGATGAGCCCTTTTATGGAATTCCAGCTAGAACAGGGTCCATGAATTTGGGTTAAAGTTCCCTTAATGTTCCTTAGTGTCTTCAGCTTTGAGTTTCCTTAAAAATACACCTTGATTGATTTTGAAAATTTAGGAATATTTCAAAGACACTAATTCCTAATGAAATAGAAATAATTGTTCATTTTGTTTAAGCATCACTTGTTTGGACCTTCGAACTATGTAGCCAATAGTATTTATAAGTATTTATAGAGAGCTTCCTGGGGTTTGCTTGTTGTTTTCCTGCCTTCTATTAAAGCAAGTAAACAGAAACATGGAGAAATTAAATGCATTTTTAAAGGCAAAGGAAAGGCCAATCAACTATCTTCCTTAGAAACTGTCTCCTTTCCACCAACTGTCTTAAAACAAAAGTTTTTCCAATTTTAAAAAACAGGCAAACATCTAAAATTTAACAATGAAAGAAACATATAAACATTCAACATATTATTTTCCTCTGAAAATTGAGGCAACAAACTTAAGCTAAGGCTTTGTAAGACCAGATCTAAATTAAGATTTAGTATCAGTATAAAAGACTTAAAACCAAAACTTTAACCTCATTACAGAGCTAAACTTTAGTTATTTCTTTTTCCCTTTAAATTTTATTTTATGTAGAGTTTTTAAGTATTGTGATATTTTTCAATAATGCCTTTGTTTTCCTCTACATAAACGAAAGAATGAACCTCAATTCTTTCCAAGTTAAAGCTTTACTGTTAAACTGCCATTACCTCTGTGTTCATTGTTTTTCTTCAGAGACAAGTTTGGAAGTTAAATACCTCCGTGACAAGCCAACAAAATAAGATCACTTCTTAAACTTGTGCCCAAAGCTGCATTTGCAAGGGCCTGATTACATTTTTGTGCAATGGAAGCAGCAACAATTCACCTCCAAATTACTTTGTATCCCCACAACCATGTGGATGACTTCAGGATGCAGAAGGAAAAGTTTACTGAGTTTGGAGGGATTGTCCTATTCACAATCTTGGCTGCTTTGATTTGAAATGAGCTCTTCTTCATTTTTTCATCCACTGCAAAGAGCACATAGCTTTTTAGTACAACAAGGAGACACAGTGACAAACCAGTGAGCAGCTTTTCAAGTCCTCAGCTCTGCTGAGGAGTTGGCTCTTGACAGCTGTACTGAAGGAATGAGAGTCTTCAAAGGAAGCCTGTAAGAACCGAATGGAGTGACACACCACCACTTTTCAGGTGCCCGGTGGAAACTCCCACAGCTGGTCGTGTTCCCACAGTTGTAGATTATTAGGAAGCAGCCTGAAATGACCAAGGGAGGGAGCCCTCTGTAGGGTCATTCCCTATACTAATAATGGTAACTAAAACCAGAGAAGAGCAATGTATCACTGCTTTTTGTGGTTTTGTTTTTGTTTTTTGTTTTTTGGGTTTTTTGGTTTTTTGTTTTTTTTTTTTTCTTGATGGCTGACATAAACTAGAGGAAGTTCTATCTCTTTCTTGTGTTTTGAGAAATTAATTTTATTTCTGAATTTCTTAGTTATCTCCTGGGACTAACAAATGAGGCTTTTTACCTAACTTGTATAGCTGTTAAAATTCTAAAATATGCCTTTGTTAAACAGATTTTTATTTGAATTACATGCAAAAACAAAAACATATAGTCTGAAAACTTTCTTGAAAACCTCAAGTGAATAATTAAAATAATTTACAATTGACATGAAGTTTTGGAATACCATGATGGGTAGCCAACACTCCACTTGAAATAAACATACAGTGCTAAATGTACTGATTCCTAAATTCTTTCTTTTTTAGAGAAAAAGTCTCACTGGGTTACTCAGACTGGAGTGTCTTGGTGTGATCATAGTTCATTGTATAGCCTTAAACTCCTGGACTCAGGCAGTCTTCCTGCCTCAGCCCCCAGAGTAGCTGGGGCTAGAGGTCCATGCCATCCCTCCTGGCTATTTTATTTTGATTTGCTTTTTTTGGTAGAGACAGGCCAGGGGCAGGGGATGTCTCAATAGGTTGCCTAGGCTAGTCTCAAACTCTTGGCCACAAACAATCCTCCCACCTTGGCCTCCCAAAGTGCTGGGATTATAGGCATGAGCCTTTGTGTCTAGCCCTAAATTATTTCATTAATGTCATTGATAACAATTAAAAATATACTACTTATTAGTACAACTTAATCATTAAGTAAAAATAGCTTTAAGGTAAATTCAACAGAAAACTGTCATTTTACAATGAAGCAGCCATTTCTTTTCCCCCTTTGAATATCAAGTATGCCAACACTCTGAAGAATTTCATAATAAAGTAAGGATCACATAGCAGACTCTAAAAATAATTGATGACTTTCTCTATTGTTCCTTCAACAAACACTTAGTAAGCACCTGTTATATTCAAAAGCCTGAGATACTCTGTGATTAAAAGCAGTGGCTCCGTTTCTAGAGTTTCTGTTTCTGAGCATGGCTAAGAGAGCAGTCTAGTGTTAAGCCAAGTGTCCTGACTTCTGCTTCAAGCCAAAAAGGGAATGCCAAAAAATTAGTCTTCTGTTTCACTATAAGATAATGATCAGTTGTTTCTCATCTGTGTACATACTATAATCAACGAGGTAAATACCGTTGAATTAACAAAAGTACTTAATCAAAAACACAATTAAGAAACTTATTGAATACAAGTAAATGACTTTTCAATTGTAGTGTTTATCAATGAATAGCACTTAAGTCAGAACCAATTCTAACAGAAATGCTTTACTTGATACAATAACATTCTTCCACTTTACTGTGGACAGCTGTCATTCTTCATCCACAGAAAATACCAGGCGGCATTTGAGGCAGACAATGTGTTGCAAGGTGGGGGGCAATTTTAACTGCTGCTGACAATCTGATGTACACATCTGAGGAGGACATTTTGTTGCTATTTTTAGGAGAAGGTCTCCATAATCCCCAAATACTCTGCTGATTTGCCTCTTTCACTTTGTTTTTAAGTAGTTCCATTTTCAAATTTCTGGCCTTAGAATGAACCCCATCCAGAAAGTTAGAAAAAGAAAAAGAAACCTTGCATCCATCTATCTATCTTTTCACAAAAATAGTAGTAAATAACGGGCACCTATACAAAAAAACGCTTTGAGGGGTGCTTTAAGAAAACTAATGGCGATTTCTTCCCCATCATAGATTTTTATGCAGCAATTTTTATGATTCTAAGTCAGTAGACAAGCTGAACAAGGACTCAGAAGTCCCACAGTCTCCGCTTCACAGCTCTCTCACTTTTAAGCTATGAATTTGAGAAACCCCCTTATTTGTGCCTTCATCTTACATTGAGTGATGGCTTGGATACGTAATATTTGTTTCTATATAAAAGGGACAACTGACTCTTGACAGAAACAGGTGTACTACTGAGGTTTCTCTGGCAGAAATCCAGATGTCACCAGAAGACTCAGAGCAAGGAATTTCTGAGGCAGTCTTGGCAAGGCTCCAGGAGCAGGGTCTCACCCTATTCTGATATCTAACTAAATGCATGAATGATTGTTGGAGGTGAAGTGGAAAGAGACTAACTATAAATTTCCACAAATTGAAGGATATGAAGACCCACAAGAACAGATTATGTCCCCTAGTTCCAAAGTGATAAAAAAAACACTTGGAAGACTTGGCCTTCTATATATTTCACTGTTAGGCAGTCACACATCTTAGTTTGCCTGGTTCCCTACAGGTTTCCATCTGCTAGTCAAGAGCATTTTGAAGAGCATTGCCTTTTGTTTTCAAGTGTCCTGATACCTTGTGTTTAGATTCTGGCTCCATTATTTTCTAAGAGACTGGAGTAAGTTACTTGACCTCTATCCCATTCTTATCACGTGTAAATAAAAATAGTGACCCCTACCTCATAGGGTTGCTGGGAGAACTAATGCACTAATGCCTGTCAGATGCTGAGAAATAGTGCCTGGTACACGCAGTTAGCAAGCACTCAAAAAGAGTTGTCCAGGGTGGTGCCTATGGCTCAAGGGAGTAGGGCGCCGGCCCCATATGCTGGAGGTGGTGGGTTCAAACCCAGCCCCAGGCAAAAACTGCAAAAAAAAAAAAAAAAAAAAAAAGAGTTGTCCATAATTATATGACATAGCATTAATTTTATGATTTTGAAAGTATCATGTAGTGGTTTCTTACAGTTTTGATTCATCACTAATCTGGCAATAAGCATATGTGAAATAAATATCAGGAGATGTGTTTCTAGAGAGAACACACATTCTCATTACGTATAATGTATAGTTTTTTGGCTAAGGAAAAATTATGAGTTGACTCTTTAAAATTGGAGTGTTATCTTCTCAGAAGAGGTTTAAAAATTAGAATTTTGCATGTAATAAATTTAGATGAAATATTTACTCAATACTAAAGTATAATTTTTATTTCGACAATTCTCAACTCAGAAATTCTCACTTTTAATCTATGTATATACATACTTTAGTATCCACCATACTACACATAACTTGTTTTTTGAATCATAAAAGTAATGATATAGGGAAAAATACACACACACTCTCACATACCCAATATATTCACATGCATGTGTATGAGGTCAGACAATTAAGTTCATAAGCTCATCCTAGAAAAAGTGCTCCATATTTTATTGCTGAGTTAACCTTCAAGGTACTCCCCTTGGCCGTCTGCTGTCTGCAGTCATATTTAGAAATGAGGTATGTAGCGCTTTTTCTGAGATGAATTTGTGAACTTCACTCTCAAACCCCATATGATGACAGCTCTGATGGCTCATTTCAGAAAAAGAGTTTCAAAATTTCTCTGAAGGGTGGACTAGGTGCTGGCATCGGTCCATAGCTTCCCAGAGGGGAGGACTTTGAAGGTGACCATAGTGATATTCAGCAATGAAGTATGTAGCACTTTTTCTAAGATGAGTTCATGAACTTAATTGTCTGACCTCATGAGCCAAATACCATCTTTTCATATGTGTGAATGCATGTTTGTATGTAAAGTGGCTTAATTCTCATAGAAGATACAGCTACGTTTAACTATATTAAAATTAAAATATATTGTAAAGAAAACAACTAGCCACAAAATGGGAGAAGATATTTGCAATATAGATACCAAAGGATTAGTTCTAAAAATATGTGTGTGTGTGTGTGTGTGTAAGTCACATAGATCAATAACAAAAATAAAAACCCACAGAAAAATGGGGAAAAGGCAAGAATAAGTATGTTATACCAAAGTAATACTAATAAACAGATTAAGCTGATCAATCTCATGAAAAATCTTACAATGTATATCAGATTTCAATACTATATCATTGTCAAGATATTTGGCAAAAATAAGAAGCCTGACAATATCAAGTGTAACAGACTTAAACTATATCATTTTTTAATGATTTCTGAAGTTGTTAATCCTATATAATTTAACATTTTTATGACCTATGGGGCCCTGCAATTGCCTTCCAAGATACAAACACAAGGGAAATATTTGCATGTGTGCACCGGAGACACCCATAAGATAGATCCTATATTACAGTTCAGAGTAACAAAAGCTTTGAAATTCCAAAAGCTTACTGGCAGGAAAACAGAGAAATAAATTATGGAATATGTGTACCATATCTTACAAAGCAGTAAAAAAATGAATGAATTCAAGATACAACAGCATGGGTGGATCTTAATAACAATGCTAAACAAAAAGCAGCCAAAGCAAGCAAAGAAGACGAAACAAGGTCTTGTTTAAGTACATGCATGATCTTTTATTTATGTGTACGTGGTAAAACTATTCTTGAAAAGAAGAACATACAAAACAAGTGATAGTGCTTATCTCTGAAGGGAGAGGAAGGGGTCAGAAAATAGTATCCAGATAACTTAAGAGAGACTGTACATACACCCATAAATGATTCTAATTCCTGAGGTAGGCTGTAGACTTATGGGAATTTTTATATTATTAAAATAAATAAAAGGTGGTCATACTTAGTCAAATAATGATGATGTGTTCTGGATGAAGAATTACCATTAATCCAAACCAGGTATCAGGAGTGCAGAAAAGATGGCACTCTTTGTGAGTGGTAAGTGGGTGATTAGCCTTTCGTATATCCTTTGCATAGTGCATTTTATGTTGTACTTAGTGTCTTATGAGAGTCACTGCACATATCAGTACTTCTTTTTATAGTAAATACAAAAAGATCAAATTTCACAAGGTAGAAAATTGTTTCCTTTCATGTTTTACAGAATCTACTGTGGTGATCCCTGCTTAGTTGACAATGGACTCTATTGCTGAGGCCTTCGAAGAGTCACCAAGTGATTGGGGAACTTGATGAGACGGCAGAAATAACAAGCATACGTGTCAAAAAAAGAAAAGAAAACTCTAGAGAAGGCTAGTGGGTCTCTGGTTCTTCTCACCAATCATGTTCATACTGCGGCAGAGGCCCTGTGCTCCACATTCCCAGCAACAAGTTCTGATCAGGAAAGGAAACTAAGGTCTACTGTCAAATTCCAAGATGTAAACACATATTTCTATTTGTAGATACAATCAGAGAGAAAAGATAGGGCACAAATGGTTTGGGGAAAGACTCGAAAAGAAAAAGGTTGAAGTTCATTAATATTCTAATTATTTTTACCTACATTTAGATTAAAATGTCATAAGAAAGCACAGCTTTTAGGCCTGTTATGCTTTGCCCTTTGTAATTTTAAGTTTGGAATTAAAGATTGCCATTGTGAGCGACTAAATTCCTGACAAATGAACAAAGAATACTCAATTTAGAGATACTATAAATGTCAACAAAATATCATGATTATAGAATCATAAACCCATAAATTTAAACCAGCCTCACAGAACTGTTCATAAATACATAGCTAATTGTTCACTCTACATGACATGGTCATGAGTAAGTCCACAAACGAAAGCTCAGAAGTGTTCTGCACCCCCACCAGAAGGTTAAGCAGTCTGTGACAACAGAGTTGGCATTTACTCAGCACCTCCAAACTGGTGCTGTCTAGTTCAGCTGAGAACCACGTGTGCATTTGTTTCCTCACGTGGTTGCTCCTGTAGACGTGCTCCGTGACTCATTTGGTTTTAGCCAGAGAACTTTCTCTTGCTCAATTAAGAGGAACTTGGAGTGAGTAATAGTGAGTAGGAAAGGGAGCAAAGACGTATACGTCACTCCTTCACTTAAGCTATAAACATGTATTCTCTGTCCTCTACTTGCCTGTACTGTGCTGAATGCCAGAGAATAATGTCTAGCAAAACTAGGAAAGCCCCTGCATGCATGCAGTTTACAGTGTAAACTGGGAAAGCCGGCAGGTGGAGTGCAGAACAGGATGTGTTAGAAATGCTAGGTGCTGCAATCCTTCCAGCCATCTGGACTTTAAGAATCCACAAATAACATTCCCAAATCTAGGTCTCCCTGTGGAAGAGGAAGCCAAACTTACTGGAAGAAGTCTCATGGCTTGGTGTTTCTCAGAGACCGCAAGTCCGAAGATTGGAGCTCAGGAGGAGAGGGGTGGGCTGACCAGAGTTGGTTTGAAAAATCAGTGGTTAGAGCATGAAGAAACATCTAAATGGAGTTCACCCCCAGGGCTGCGGGAATGTTAGAATGATCAACAGGTGCCACAATCCCATTCACATTTTAGGAAGATCCTTCTAGCCATTCTGTGAAGAATGGATTAAAGGGAATAAGTAAGGATGCAGGGAAATCAGTCAGAAAACAATGACAGTGATCCGGGTCAGAGAGGGCAGTCTGAACTAGGGTAGTGGGAGAAGCAGGAGGTCAAGGACCTTACAGAGTAGAACCAACTGGACCAGGTGACGGGTTGGAGACAGAGAAGTCAAGGCTTCTTGCTTACCTGTATGTACAACTTTAAGAATAAAATAAGGTTTTATTCAAACTGGGGAAGAGATATATTAATCTTTTGGATCAAAGGGAAAAATGGAAAAAGATACCCTGCCTAAAACACTAAAGTCTATGGTAAAGAAGGATATTCAGATATTTCTCCATCTAATAAGTACGTACATACAAATACATGTATATCTAATTATATATAATTTACAAAGTAATTTCTAATTAATGCAATTTATATGGTAATAAGATTGCATTTTGCAGACAACTCTCAGTTATAAGATTCTGTCAGAAAAAAAAATTACAGAGTTGTTTTGCTTTTATTTGGTTTTGGAGCACAACTGTCATGTAAGTTATAATATTAAAAATGTTATTTGGACATATTTCAGTCCAAAACTGGTCCCTATGAGTGTCTTTGTCTTCAAAAAGGCATAGAAATGAGTCTGCGTATTGACAGACCACTAGAGACATTCTCGAGCAGTATTCCCAAACACCTGCACACAGGACCTTGCCGGGATCATACACAGAGGCAGGGCAGGAGAGGAGGAACTCCACCAAGCCCCTGTGTAGTCCCGTCCCCCGGGGGCCCTCGTGGCCTAACCACCTCTGAAGACTGCCTCATTGGCAACACCTGAATTTCAGAGGGAACATATTCAAACCACAGCACCTGGGGATCATTTAAAAATTACAAAGCCCAGGCCACACTCTAGCCTAGCTCTAGTCTAGATCAATTAAAATGATAGTCTCTGGGGAGACTTCTGTAGCTTTTTGAGCACTTCAGGTGATACCAGTATGAACCACTGGGCTAGAACAGGAAGATAAATAAAAAAGAACTGAAACTTTTCTCTGTAAGAGAAGCTGGTATGATTTTCAGGTCACAGACTCAGACGTGTAAGAATTATCTACTTTTCTATAAATGACTGATGGTACTGTCTCCTTTAAGGTCCCTATTCCATAGGGTGGCCAAATGTTGCTCTCAGTCAACCCAGGGCTTCTCTTCCTAATTCCCTGTGTTGTTTTTTAATCAAGACTGGAGTGAGGGGAGTTATAATCTACCAAGACAAGAGACGGAGATTGGCAGGGAGGCGCTTCCCTCTAATCCCCAGTTAATAGCAATCCAGCACATGGGCTCTCCAGGTGCCGGACAGCTGTCTCTCCCCTTCCGTGGGGCCCCCAGGCTTGCTAGTCATGGCCTCACTGCTTCTGGCCACAAGGCAGGCATTCTGCTCCTTCCCACTGCACACTGAAGTCAAGGAATGGGGTAGGCTTTAAAAGCTGCATAGAAAGGAATTACCGAGAATGAAAAATACTGGTTAATAACATCAAGATACAAATTATGATACTTAACATCTGCCAATTATGCAAAGAAATTTTTCCGTTTGTTAAAATTTGCTTGGTTTGTGTTATTAGCATTACCTTCAACCCTTAGTTTCTTTCCTGGAATGTTTTCAAACTACTTGTCCATTTTGTGAGGGTGCTTTTAATATAATCCATCAACTTACTCAACTGAATGCACAAAACTGCAATATTTTGAAAAATAAGTGAGGAGGATGGTACTGTCAGCCTCTGCACTTTGGAGAATTCACAATATTCCCCCAGGAAACCTGAGGAAAACTCCTGGTTCATACGTGACTCATGACTGGCTAACAGGGCACGAGTGTAAATTCCTTTTTAAGAGTAGTCAAATTTTTCACAAATACAAATTAAATCCATTTAAAGATAAATACTGATTAACATCTGTCTTGCAATGTTTATTCAGCTCCTTCTACAAATCTCTATTCTGTAGAGTCATCTCAGAACTGGGTTTCTAGCATCAGCAAATAATAATACACAATTGAAATGAGAGACCACATTTATGACGGGACCTAGAGTCATTGTTTATTTATGGTTTTATAATTTATTTTCAATTCCTAGATAAACCAAATACTTCAAAATATAGTAGAACCTCTGTAAGTTGACCACCCAAGGGACTGGAACAAACTGGTCAACATACAGATGAACATAAAAGCCTATTGTACTGATACGTACATGGTGCATGTCCAGCCTATGAAAATTAGGTCAACTTAAGGAGGTGGTCAGTGTAGGGAGGTGGATAACTATGGACATTCTACTGTGTACATAGGAGTATTTAGGCTCTATATCTCTAGATCATTTTTCATTAAAAGATGCAACAATCAACTGGAATAAAGGGGGTAGCATCACAAAATACCCAACATATAACAAAAGAGCAACTTAGGAAAAGTTTACATAAAGTACATTTAAAATTAGGTAAAATGTGTTTGCATATATGACATAAAACTGGAAGGAAAGGAAGTAATCAAATTAATGGTTGAGAATTAGGTGGGTTTTGTTTTTTCATTTCTTTGAAACTTTCCATGGTTGTTTTACCTCTGAATGTTTTTAATCTTCCCTGCATGTTTATTACGCTGGACAGGGCATAAACAGAACCACCACTCTGCTCATTAGAATATAGTTTAAGAAATGTTCTGAGTTTAACAAAATTTCTTAAACTATCAATATAGCTAAAGCCTTTAGCTTGGTTAGCTGGTAGAATAAGAGTTCAACTTTCTATAAAGGATTTTTTAATAACTGAAAGTTGAGAGACTACTGTGATGGGTTTATATTTAAGTAGCAAAATGGTGGTCTAGGTATTTCAAAGCATTTAGCATTCACCCATAAGAACGTGTTCAGCCTGGGCGCTTTTAGACTTGCATAAGTTCCCAGTGCACTCTGTGGTCATTTATCTGCTATGTGGCAGCCTGCCTGATTGCCTGTTGTCTAATCAGTAGTTCGGAACGTGAGGTGGTATAGCAAAGAAAGCTCAGGCTCAGAACACCAACTCTGATGAATCTGAAACAGGAATTAAAAGGATTCTAAATGAGAAGAATGAGTAAACTGGTTGCCTGCTTACTAAGTAAAGAACAGGCACATCCTCCTGGCAAGGATCAACTTGCTTGTAGCAGATGATCTTTGTATACAGTGCTGCTTTTCCTCTGTGAAGCAAACAGATTCCATGTCACAGATTGTGCCACACAATTAGGTTCTTACAGACACAGTGGACATGGTATCTTGGGCTCCAGGGAGAAAGGGAATTGGAGGCACTCAACTTACTTTTACTAAAAAGCAGAGAGGATGAAGTTTTTAAATGAAAATAAAATGCTCAAATACAGAGAATCTTCTATTCCATCTCTGGCAATTTCAAAACCAGGCTATATTTAGGCTCTAGTTGTGAAGACTGAGGAGTTCCTAAAGATGATCTTGCTTTGTACATTTCACAGTCAAGAAGGAGCATATACATATATACAGCCAACCCAGAAGGCAGAACTGAGGAACGGGCCACAAAAGAGATGACTCAGGAAGTTAGTAAGATAGTAAGATGCCTGGCAGAGAGGAGCAGGTAGAGCTTTACAGAGGCCATAGAATTTAAGGGAGATTATGATGACAGGTAAGCTTTCAGTAAACTAGATGTGAAGAAGGCATTCCTGGGGATAATAACTACAAGAATGCCCATCATACAAAAGACTTGAACAGAAACTTCTCTAAAGATGACAGGTACATGGCCAGCAAATACATGAAAAAATGCTCAACATCTTTAATCATCAGAACCACTTTGAGATATCGCCTAACATCAATAAGATTAGCCCACATCACAAAATCCCAAAACTGCAGATGTTGGCATGGATGTAGAGAGAAGGGAACACTTCTACACTGCTGGTGGGATTGAAAACTAATACAGTCTTTTTGGAAAGAAGTTTGGAGAATTCTGAAGAAACTAAAAGTTGATCTACCTTTCAATCCTGCAATTCCTCCACTAGGTATCTACCTAGATGATCACAAATCATTTTACAACAAAGACATTTGCAGCCCAATTCATAATTGCCAAGTCATCAAAGCAGCCCAAATGCCCATCGACCCATAAATGGATTAACAAATTGTAGTATATGTATGTCATGCAATATTATGCAGCCACAAAAAAGATGGAGACTTTACAGCATTTACATTTACCTGGATGGAAAGGATACACATTCTTTTTAGTAAAGTATCTCAAGAATGGAGGGGAAATGTATCCAATGTACTCAGTACTATTATAAAACCAATATATCATCACTTACACATCCATATGAATGATAAAATACAACTACAGTCCATAAAGAAGGAGGTGAGAGGAGGAAGAGGGAAGGGGGAGGGTCAGAGGAGGGGAGGGTATTTGTTAGGACCTCACATACTGTGCATAACACAATGGTATATTTCAAAACTACTAAGAGTATAGTAAAAATGTCTGACCACAACAAATAAGAGAGATGATGGTTATGTTAACCAGTCTGATTTAAGCATTCCACATTGTATATCAAATCAGCACAGTGTAGGAGAGAGTTGGGTCATAACATAAAGCCTACTGAGGGGAAAGTGAGAAACACCCAATACTGAGTGTGCAAACATCAGAGCTCGAGCTAAACCGAGCCAACAAATGACATGCTTGGCCACCTCAATGTTTAGTGTTCTCTTCTAACTATAGAAAAAGAGCAAGAGACAGAGAATGGGAGAGAATGTTGAGTCTTTTACTTGAACTAGCTACCAGTTCTTAAGTGTTAGAAGATGACACTTAAAACTCTGAATGGTTGGCTCCTCTTGGAAAACCTAGAGTTCAATAATCAGTGAACATGAGCAGAAGTGAATCCCTGGACAGGGCATAAACTCTGCCAATGGCCACAGTCCCTCGTACTTCCAATGGCCTGTGCAAATGCCAGCTGCCATTTATTATTATGTGAGGCAGGGTTTATTATCATTGGTGTTGTTTTAAAATAAAGACAAAAGTTTTTCTTAAACCTATTAAACCTTAGTAGCAGTAGAAAGACAAGGTTGCGTGTCAGAGATGTTGTAGAGAGAATCAGGGGACTTACTGAACCGGAGGATGAGATGGAGGAAGTGACCAGGAATTAAAAGTGACACCAAGATCTCAGACCAGGGTAGAATGGTGGTTCCATCAACATTCTTAGAGGTGACTGAAGTCTGCTGACTGTCCCAGGGAAGATTGTCACTTGCTTTGGGGCTTGGTGAGTTTGTGTTGCCTATTGGACATCCTGGCAGAGAAATTCATCAAGAGGTAGAGCCATTCCTAAAAGGTAATAGAGCACAGCAGTTGAAAGCATTGGTTTTCGAATCAGATAGAACTTAGATACCTCATCATGAGAGAACTGTAATATCAGATCCCACTTTCTCGGGGACATTTAATTGAGGAAGTATATAATGCATAGTGACCACTCAATAAAAAACTGTTAGCTTATTAAAGAATTAGATACATATATTTGCAGAAGTTATAAGAATGGAATAACCAAAGAAAAGATTCTAAAAAGAGAATATGTGATATACATAATACATACCATTCAAAAACAACTAGAAATGCAGTGACAACTAAGTCACTCTTTCAGTAATTCTGGATTCAGGAAAGCCTCACAGTCAATGGATGCAGAATTGGGGACCGAATGTCCAACAGACACAAGAAACCTGGTCTCCATCTCCCAAGTGGCTTCTTCCTTTTGGCACATTGACTATATAGCTCTGTTCCTATGTAGATGACTGCTACACTTACCTCCTTAGTGTCTGCTGACTTCAAGACATATCACCTGCTAGAGGGGACAGCTGTGTCAGGGAAGCCTTAATACCTCAATATACAGATGGATAAATAGAAACAAAGGCATGAGACGGTATATTGTACAGTACTCCTTGAAATTAAAAGAATTCTGTCCAAAGATCTTCTAAGTTTAATTAATGTATAGATACAGTAGACTCCTGGCATTAGTAAATTTAACTTTATATTTTCAACCTCTTACTAAAGTCAGTGATACTTGAAAGAGTCCATTTTCAACCTCTCTTCCCCAGATGCTTAGCCTTAGAGCCAGAAATCAAAGTAAAGAAGCTGAATGAGAGCATGGTTGTTTGTGGACTGGAGTGCTCAACTCAGCAGTGACTTAGTGCATTCGAGTGCTATGAAGGCTTCACATGAATACAAGTAAAAGCAACCGATGGACAGCTTGCACCTATAGTGCAGCCAAACCAAAAAGCAAACAAATAAACAAAAAACTTTTCACTTGGTGAGAAAGAAAACTTGCTTAAAAGTTGAGATTATTAAAAATGTGGTAAGTTACATAACCATTTTGCTTACTAATTTAAGAGTTCATGAAATGACATGTGTCAAGGGTATGCAATATTGGTTGGTTATGGAGATGCATTTTGATAGGGCCTATCGCCCCTAACAGTGGTTCTCAACCTGTGAGTCACGACCCCTTTATAACAATGAAAATACATCGCAGCATTAGGAAGGTTGAAAACCACTGGCCTAGAAAGACAATTGATCATTGGACAGGGAAATAAGAGTCTAAGTCTCAGTGTGGCATTTGGCCAATTACTTCTGCACCTTTTCACATAAATACACCTTGGCAAAGATGCCCTAAGTCACTCCAGTCCTCATTGTACTTAATGCATAAGGAAAGAAGGTGACTAGTTTGGACCAAATCACCTCTAGTTCTAGAACTTTCCACGTCTGACAATTTATGATTCTTTCTTTATATATAGGTTGTATGGATTCTGCAACAGTTCTTGTGTCTTTATCACATTTTTATTTTACATTCCCCTGGAATGTTACACTCCTCTAAACTGTATGTTTGGAATGGGTAAAAAAGTCTCAATTGCCTTCATAAATGACCTTGATTTTTGTTCACTTTTCCCAGTGATAGGTTTCAGGATAACTACTAAGATAGAGCCAGTAGGCGAAGGCTATTTTCCAAAGGCTTTTCCTTAGGAATGGTTCTCAAGCCATGTACCATGAGAGGATTGCAAACAATTTTAAAGATCATTAATTAAATTATTTTTGAAATAAGTTCAATGCACAGTAAGTATGCCATTTTACTAATTTTTTTGATCAACATAATTTAAGTATGCCATGAAAATTTAACTATAGGTTTCAAGTGGGCCAGAGGATAAAAAAGATTGAAAAACATTGGTCTAGAGATGGCTTCCTTAGAACAAGGCATAATTTTAAAGAGTGTCTAATGCCATGCACAGAGTTGAGTTTAGGCCCAGAACCAGCATCTACTTAGATTTTGCTGTGTTTGTCAAAATTTCCTCATTTAAGGAAGAGACAGTGATGCAAAACCCAAAAGTCCCCTGAATTAAGATATACAGAGGCAGTTCCTGTTTTGCAAACATCCAACTTACGTACAACTTACACATACAAAAGGAGGCTATTTCAATAAGTCCCAAGTTACAAACCCCTGACTGACACATGGCTCGCACTTACGAACAGAAGCTATTACAGGGAAGAGGCAAATGAACCGGTTCCAACTTACATATGAATCATCTTAAGAACAAACCTACAGAACCTAACTGGCATGTAACGTGGGGACTGTGTGTAACCTATTTCCACAGCTCTTTATATGTCTGAGCCAAACTTTGTTTCAGAGAGGGCAGCACAGGTTTCTGGGCCCAGTCTCCAGCTTCTCCACACAAAATTGGCTTGAACGGATCTGAGTAAAACAAAATTAAATCTTCAAAACTGTGTTTTTCTCCAAAGAGATTGATTACTCTTGTTCGATTTAATTCTGTTCATCTTAATATAATGAAAAGTGGCTTACTGTAAGAAAAATAATAGGTAACTCCCAACAGTATTTTTTATAGTTTTCAAGTTGAGGAACTGAAAGTCTTCTTTAAAATATTTAACGTATGTTTCTTAAACTTTGACTACTTTTAAAATATACATTCATAGGGCAAAGTGCCACTCTTTTTGGCTTCTACTAGAAAAATTTTCGCAATCCACAAAGCTCTAAACTAAAACCATTCACTGTCAGACTCAGAAATGTGCTTTGCTGACTGTCTCTGACTTCTAAAGCAGAAATGTATTCAATACACAAAACGTTTTATTGACTTGAGCGGGATAGAGACACCTGGGCAATATTACAAAGCATGCCAAATTGATTTGAAGCAATTAAGATCATCGTAAGAAGTACCCAGGATATCCAGAATTTATAAGAAGAAGGCATATTATCTCTGACAATTTCATGGCATGTACTTTCCACAAGTTCTAATATAGCTTCCTTGAATAAAATGTTCATAATGAAATCGGATAATCAGATTTACTCTCATCCTGTTTGCCTGGGTCACACAGTACTTGTCAGAAGCTTTGGAGCAGCATCTGAAAATATTTATGCTACTAAATGCTCTCTTCCAGATTATAGCCCTTCAAATTTAATACACTAATCAAACAAAATCACTTGGAAGCACCTGATTTCTCTTGCTTCTGTAGCTCATTATATTCATTTCCTCGTTTCAAGCAAGTTCTGGATGACTTGGTTCTACTTTAGTAGCACCTGTGTAAGAATGGTGAACTCATACTAATCGCCCTTGGCCTGATTCTGCCATCCCTGTGCCCATGTAACTTTCATAAAGTCAAAATCCCTTTCAAAGTGAGAATTCATGTGCTCTCCATATGGGAATATTTGTACATCTTTAAGATGATAGCCTCTTTGTTGCTATTATTATCTTCTTCTCAAAACAAATAGAACAAACAGTGCCTGTCATGCCCATTTTTTTCAGAGAAGCAATCTCCAGAAAGTACTTAGTGGTCCAACTGGAAAATGTTATAACAATGGAGTCGTTCCTGGTTTTTAATTTAGTACAGGTGGATAATCTCTGAAAAACCCAAGACAGTGAACAGATTGAATCACTTTTAATAATTTGAATGTTGAATGAATTCCAAAGTGCTCACAGTCAAGCTGTTTCTGCCTTTCTTAAACTAATACTTCAAACAAAGATTGAATAATTTTTCTTTGAAGGTTGGCTGAAACTACTAGAAAATTGTGTGCTTTGGAAAATGACATTCATTATAAAATGAGTGTTTGGGCATTGTCATTACATTGATATTTTAATTGGGGTTGCCATAAATTGGGAGGGGGTAGGGACTGTTTCTTTAAATCTTTTTTAAAAGAGACACAATCCAATAAATTTTGAAATTAAAACATTAGGAATATTTCATTATATAAATATTATAATGAGACTTTGAAAAGGTGTAGACTTTCAACACTAAACATGCTAAGTTTTTTTTGTTTTGTTTTGTTTTTGGTCAGGGCTGGGTTTGAACCCACCACCTCCAGCATATGAGGCTAGCGCCTTACTCCTTTGAGCCACAGGCACCACGCAAGAACATGGTAAGTTTTATTCCAAATTAGAATTCTAGTTTGGAATAAAGTCATCAAACAGCATGATATAACTCCTCTAAATTTAGCACTGAGCACAGTTTTAAGCTGAATTTGCCATCAGCTGAAACAAAGGCAGAAAAGGAAAAGTATGCTTATGGCATTAAAAAAATGGTATATATTCTATTAAATTATAATTCACATAGCAAAACAAAAATATAAAGCCTGACCAATTAGCATATAATATCTAATAGAGATCTGATTTCAGTATACCTGAAAATGATTTTTTTAATGTACCTTTAGATGTCGTCAAAATTTGCTTTGAATTTCCATTGTTGAGAAGCACAGGCAAAACCACCTTTTACCTCCTTGATTAAAATAGAAGAATTGCTCAGGAAAAAGATGACTGATTTTGAACATAAAGTCAGCATTAGCAATAATGTCCAATAGATTTACACATATCATACTGTATGAAGAAAATGGACTTTCTATAGTCTTTTTGTGTCAAGGAAAACCTTTCAACTGAGCCATCCCATTCTACCATATGTACAGGAAATGCTTATCATCGCAATCACCAGGGTCACTGGACACTCTAGAAACCATGTCAGATTAAATGAGCACAGACTTTGCCTTCTCTCCCAAGCTGGTAAGTCTTGACTAAACTTACATCGATTCAGAAGAATATGAGTTCTTTGGGGAGGGGATGGGCACAGCATAAATATAAATTATCCTAGCAGTTGCTTTGGAATTTTAACATTTGGGAGAAAAAAATCTAAATTGGCACCTGCACTGTATAAAATGCATAGCTACTTAAGAAAATCTCATCTCTTTTTTGTAAAAACTTCTGTTTCCCCAGTTGCACTATTTGAAAGTGAATCATGTACCAGAAGGTTGTTCAGGATTATGAAACTTAATGCATTTTATCACAAGCAAATATAAACATTTTCAAGGAAAGCACAGGCAAGAGACATGAAAGACCATATGCTTTCAATGCTCTCCATGTCAAAACAGTACCAGTCTCCAGAAAATCACTACTAGTCATATTGAATTATTTTGCCAGATATCTTCCAAAAGTTACTTGGAAGACAGCGCAGCACACTCCATATACCATGTAATGGATAAAAATAGATTTCCCCAGACCAAACATATTACATTCATGAATTATTTTATTGGCCATAATACTTTATAAAATTTCCCAGTTTTATTGCTCGTGGCTTAGTGGCAAAGTTAAAAATGAGATTTAAAAAACCTGAGGCTTAATTTTCTGGAAAATGTTTCTCAACAAGCTGTGTAAACTTCCTTTATTAAACTTGTGTGTGTGTGTGTGTGTGTGTGTGTGTGTGTGTGTGTGTAGTATTTTTGGTTTTGTTTTTAAGAGATGGGTTTTGCTCTGTTGCCCAGGCTGGAAGGCTACTGCATAAACCAATATTCTTAATACACAAAAATAGGTCATTTTCCCTTCACAAAGGCTAAAATTTTTTTCTTATTCTAGTGACAGCCTGTAACCATTCACAGATTCACAGTTCACACTGCTCTTACCATGCACTAACTCTGAGACTCAAACTCAAACAGAGAGAGGAAAAAAAAATAGTGCATGTGTCTGAGAAAGGAGAGGCTGGAATGGAAGTTCTCTAAGCAGCCTTCTACACCCCACCGCTTCAACACCCCACCGCTTAGGCAACTGGATGAGACACTGCAAACGATCTGCTCAACCTACAGTCCTTTCCCACCACTCTTAGAAATGGTCTCTTGCATTACCAAACAACTTCCTACATGATTACAACAAAAACTTGATGAATAACTCCTCAAAATAACAAAGAAACAAACTCTATCCTAGAAATAGCAACCCATGCTGATGGGAAGGGAGAACAAAATAAAAAGATCCTTCTACAGTGATTCTGGAAGGATGGGTTGTCCCTTCCAGAATGTTCTTTATCTTTTTCTATTTTGAGAGGCCACAATTCACTTACTCACTTCCAATAGTGAAGATCTGCTGTGCGCCAGATGCGTTGCTGGATGCTTGTTATCTCTTACCTCATTTAATTTTTCAGGAACCTAATGTACATCTTGACCCATAGAATGGATTAAGTGATTTGCAGAGTTCAATGCCAAGTGAAAATGTGGGGTCTATGGTTCAAAAACAGTTAAAATTGTCATTACAGACACTAATTACAGACACAGATCCCCCCGACCTCGCTCAGGACATTCCTTGCTTGCTATTTAATACTGTGCTCCCTTGGGCATCAGAACACTCACCTGGCTAGAGCAGAGGCTCACAGGCACCCTGGACCTTGCCCTTTCACATGGTGTGTGTTCTCACCTGTGCATACACAGCTCCTCAGCAGCCAGGTTTCTCCTCTTGCCAATCATCCTGTCAGCGTGCTGTGCCCCAGGTGGGAGAAAGGGTCTTGAGACAAGTATCTTCCCTTTCTACTAACCCAACTCCAACCCAAGTCAGATGCGATGCACCAGGTAAGTACTTGTATGGAAATGGGTAAAAAATTCACTTTAACCTGTACATTGGACTTTGGCCCCACTCCAGGATGCCATGGTGTTTGTAACACCCTCTCTGCACTTGTGCCCTGGCCCTTCCCAAGAGAGGAGGGCCCCAACAGGTTCCAGGACGTGGGAGGCCAGTCAGGGTTCCAGGTGAGGGTAGGGGAACTAGCAACCAGGAATCCACATAGGATGCTGGAGGAACTCCCAGTACTTGTTCTGTTGCCATTTTCAACCTCATTTATAAATCACAAAATCAAAGAAAATTACTAAGGGTTTAGAACGGTGACTATAGGACTATAAACCAAGCGCAGGTGCCATCTGAGAGCTGGAGCCCGTAGGACTGCCCTGGTCAGGTGTGCATGAAGCCTAGCCTCACCTATAAGGAGAAGACACCCAGTAAGTATCAGTCCCAGTCTCTCAACCACTCTCTCTGATAACCCTCCCCACTCCCACTGACACACCCAGTTGGAGGAATGGGGTTTCTTAGATAAAAATACTGCAGATTCCCACAAGAGAAAGGAAGAAGCATGTTTTTCTCTTCATTTCTCCTTTTTAACAAATGATAAAACTAATCCTGAGAGATTAAGTGATGTCCTAAAAGATCCATCTGGTATGTTATGGGGTAGACCTGGGTCTAAAACCAGAGTCCTGAACTTTCCGTCTGTGCACTTGTCAGGTAGCACAAGCGGCAGCTGCATGGTGAACACTTCCTAATAAATGTATTGATTTCTGGCAATGTTACAACCCCACTTTTACCATTGACTTTTGGGGAAAAAAATAGTAATAGCTTGACACTTTAACCAATGTTTACAAAATGTCCCCTTGTGTCTTATGGTTTTAATATGAATGCAACTCTTATTTAGAAGACTAAGTCTCTTCCCCATAGGAAGGGGGTCAGCTTCCTCCTCTTGCCAATCATCCTGACTGATAGTTGGTCATCATTAACTTATTAGTTCCTCCTGTATAGTACAATGTGTAGGTGATATTGTTTCACTGATTTATGCTTTAGAAATAAGAGGTACCTAATTGTAAGCTCATTCTTGTAATAGTCTTGAAATGTGCATACATGTCATTATGTGAGATAATTTATTTTAAATTAATTTCTGTCTTTAATATTAATCAAAAGAATATAATTACATTATGGAAAATTGGGGTTATAATAAAAAGACAATAAATCACTCATAATCTCACCATTCTCACACAACTTAACTTTGGTGCATTTTTTCAGGATTATTATTGTAATAAAAATATGCAACTTACTGTAATGCTTTATTTTAAAGAAAAGGAAAATTAGCAACCAAGAAGAAAAGGCCACACTATTTTTTTTTTTTGAGACAGTCTCACTGTGTCTCTCTGAGTAGAAGACCATAGCATCATAGCTCATAGCAACCTCAGACTCTTGGGGTCAAGCAATCATCTTGCCTTAGCCTCCCAAGTAGCTGGGATTACAGGTGCCTGCCACAACACCCTGCCAGTTTTTCTATTTTCAGTAGTAATGGGGTCTCACTCTTGCTCAGGCTTGAACTCTTGAGCTCATGAGATCCACCTGCCTTGGCTTCTCAGAGTGCTAGGATTACAGGGGTGAGCCACTGTGTCCAGCTGAGCCACAATCCTTGACATCAAGGAGCTCACACATTTGTAGGAAATGAGGAACTACCTAATTACCAAAAGAAATGTGTATATTTAATTTGATAAGTCAGAAAGAAATCGTTACAATGGTGTTGAAAAATTTATTTACACCTTATGTATTTTTTTCTTCCTATGTAAAAATAATTTTCCATATTTTAAATTACTAAGGGACAAATAAATGACAATAAACACAGTTTGGTAGAAACTTTCGAACTTTTCTGCCTTGAACTATCAACAAAATCGTATTAGACTAAAAAAGATTTCATGTAATACATATTTTACCAATGGTCTTTTATTCCTATTGTAGCCCACGAGCAACATGGGCCAGGCAGTAAGTGAAAGAGAATGTAACTTCTCTTTAGTTGACGTAACCTCAGCAAAGTCTTACAGAAACTACCCAGCAGCTTATCCTTTTAGGATCACAATTGACCCTGACGTAGGCCAACTGCTGGAAGCGAAGGAGGTAGAGTAAAAAGAAATGGAATTATGAAACTCACTCTAACACCTCAGCCTCATTACAAAGTGTGGTCTGAGAGCCAAGAGCAAAGGGATTCCCTAAAAGCTTGAAAGCTTGTTAAAAGTTCACACTCTCAGCCCCTCTCCAGCTCTTCTAAAGAAGAATCTGTGTTTTACTAAGATCTCCAGCCGATTTACCACCACAGTCTGAAAACCACCACCCTAAACTCTCTTCCTTCTCTGTGCGGATCCCGGAACACCATTGTATTATTTCCCCATACCTCTGCTAACATGGTCTCTTTAGATTAGAGAAGCAGGCTTCACTGTCCATTTCTAAATGATATATGCACTAGTGGATACATTCGATGTAGTAATCTTTTACATATAAATCGTGAGTTTAAAGACCAACCCTTTTAGCTGCTTTCCTTTCAAATGAATACTTGGAGATAAGACCTTTGATCTCTAGAAATCAATTAGAAGTCCCAGCTAGAAAAGAAAGTCATTTCACATTTCCATAATAAGCAATGCATTTATCTATGTCTTTATGTGATACTCAGGAAGAGAAAGTAAAGAAAGATTAAATATTAAAACCAAACATTAGATAAAACAAGTTGAAATCTTGTCATTAGCAAATTCTACCCCAAGGCACTTTTAAAACACCCACAGACACAATTTGCTTTCATAGCTATTTGAAAGCAAATGTGGATTTGGTTTTTTAAATCTTTTATTTTCTGAATATCAGCAAAATACTTTTAATTGGAAAAATTGAGAAGGCTAAAATGCTTTTTATTCTATTAGCAATGTGAACTCTGGCTTTTAAAATTGTTTAAAATGTGCATAAAATAAATGCTTTAGTTCACTATTTCTATATATATTGGCACGTCGGCAGTGATAGATGTGCATGGTCTCTTAGATCTGGGTTGAAATATGTAAAACTGTCTTTATGAGTCCACAAAATAGTCAACAAATCTTTCCAGATTTACTACTGTTGTTCAAAAGACATCTGATTTCAGTAAACTAACAGGTCCTTAGGAAAACTGAAAATTGCTGGGGTAGAAACATGATGAACTCATAGAACCTTAGGAGAGTTTGGCTTTGGTAGTAAATGAACGGACAGATCCAGGCATTAGTCATGTGGTTGTCTCTAGAGTGAGAGGAAGGGTGGGAAAGAAATTGAGGCAACTCTCTCTTCCTCCACCTTCCCCTCTGCTTCCCTTCCTCTACCACCACCTTCCATGCTCTTCTCTTCACAGATTGAAGGACTTCTGTTCTCACCACTTAGGAAAGGCCAAGAAACATCTTATGACTGTTCCCTAAAATTAGCCACAAGCAGTTTATTAGGAATTGCCTCTAATGACAGACATCTGGTAATATCAGTTGTAAATTAATCACGTTCATGTTTTTAGCACAACACAAAATCACAGCTGTGATCTTAGTAGTTCGGAATCCCCTAAAGTCTTTATTAGGATGCATATGTACCCAATATTGAAACATAAACATAAGAGCAATTCAGCATCAGCCTCACCGAGACCTAAGTGCCTGAGAAAGGGATAAAGCAGACACAGGGCTAAGAAATGAAACTAATCTCATCATGGTTCCCCACAATGTGGGCAGAAGTCTAACACAGACTCTCCAAAAAGAGTAAGGAGAGGTCAGTTCATGCTTGGCCCATTCTAACATCCATAAGCAATGGGATCAACCCTATGGTAGGCAGCAGAGCAGGACTTACTGGCAGGCAATCCTGTAGGACAGCCAGGTGCTGGCATTCTTCTGAAATCTTTTTTTTTTTCCCTATGTTATGTGATTCTATTCTCACATTTTATAATTTGAGATCATATATATCCTCAATTTTAAATTCCCCATATTTGGAAACTGAAACATCCAAAGCTATCCAAAGCTCTAATAACAGTTTCTCATTGCTTTTTCTCCCAAGAAATTCTTAGCATCCTCCTCCTTTAGCCTTGCCTATGCCTAGCCCGCTGAGATCTTAGTTTAAATACTCGTCTTCAATCTGCCGTTATCTTGACAGACTTGCATACTATAGCAAGACGTTTCCTCCTCTTTGACAGATCTATGTGTTTGTCATCAGCAAAGGCAACAAAAAATTATGTTCTTCCTCATGACTTGTGAAGTCAAGGTTTCACTCCATCTCCTTCCTACGCCACATTTGGCAAATGCAAGAGGGGCTGGGTTTTTTAAATTACACCTGTAAACTCAACCCTTTCAGTTTCTACCATAGCATTAAAATCTACAAGAAACATTCTGAATGTTTTCCTGGGTGGTATTATTTTATTCTTGGTGTATCAGCAGAAGCTGTAGAATTTGGTGATTTGCCATAATCATGGTGCCTCTGTGATCTGCCATGGAAACACTCCTCACAACAGATAGTCTCCAGCTAGCACTTTTCTTTTCTCTAGGACTGACATCAAAAATCATTATTATTCTATAGACAATGAGAAATGTCTGCTGCATAGAAAGGTCAGAGTTCCTATTTTATGAAATGAGTCTCATTAAGCTCCACCAGCTCTGCTGCTGCTTCAACTTTTCTTGGTGACTAGCGCGTACATTCACTTTCCTAGACTGTAACTCTAATATTTGTTTTCCTCTATCTACTCAAGCTGCTCTATAATTTTCTTTTTGTTTCTGTTTTGTGTGTGTTAAGATGTTGTCAAAGATCTCTTGATCCTGTGACATAAACTGGAGCAAAACCAAACACTCCTCAAGAACTTTCTCAAAGTTTAGCTGTGTTTTCCTCTACCATGTAAAGATGACATTTGTTAGATATTTCTATCATGTTGGTTTTTTATGCTCTCTGTATATTAAAGCCTTTAAATTCTCCCAAAGATTAGATTCTCCCGCAGAAGATACTATTTATTTTTAACTGCCACCCCTAGTCCTACCACCACGCCTAACATAACCATGGGACCCGAGGAGTTTGTTGAATTGCAAAACAAAACAAAAACCATTCCTTCCGTGGCTACTATTCTTTCAGGTCCAAGTGGATTATTATCTTGTTTAACAGAACACAACTTTAAGTCCTTGAATGAAGGCAGTAGGGTTGTAGTTTGGAAGTGAATATCCATTCCTTGGGTCTGAACCCTGCTAATCTTCTGAATATTAGAAATTAGCCTGATGTGCCTCACCCAGTGGGCCCAGGCTTCTTCAGTGACTATAACAGTGATGTAACATAACATTTTATTCACCTCATCCTGCCTTTCTCTGTATCTCACATTACCTCTTGCTTTTGGGATATCATTCCTAGAAACACTGTTTGAAAGGTTAATTTCTCTATATCCCAATCCCTTGATCCTTTCTTTTAGAAATTTTTAATTTCCAACTTCAGAATAAATTAAGTCCCAATGTATAAATATCCATATGCCTTATTTTTACATATTTTGCTTTTCCATAATCACAGAGTAACAGAAAATAAAACTATAAATCCTTGTATAACTTTTTGGTACACTTACTTTGGTTTAAACATATCTTTAAAAGTCATTTTTTATAATTATACAATAAGAACACAAAAAAACAACAGATTCCTAAATAGGTTGAATAGAAGTAAGCAGTTGCGTTCAGAATTAGAACCCAAATTCCAAGAAATTCATAACTTAATAAATACTAAATATCACCCAAATACTTTTCAGTGAAAGCTACTCATTGGTCTATAAATCTCTATAAAACTTATTTATCTTGGAACCTTTGGGACCTATCCTAGTGTCCAGTATACAATAGGTACACTTACTTAAACTAGAGACAGCATTGCATCGGATACTGAGGAAGTTAGGACAGCAAAGGAAGACATTGATTTGTTCTTAAGAAACTTTCAGTTTAGCAAAGCTGCAATATGCATCAAATGTAACATAAATATCAGAACATATATATTTATAAGATTGGATACGAAATTAAATTAGTTTATTTAAAAAGCACTTAGAACCTATAAAATGTTTAAGCATCCTGAGAAAAGAATCAAATGTAGAATTCCCCAAAACTAACTGACCACAAATTTCTGTCCTTACCTCACCAAAGAAACACTTATTAACTTCTTCCAAGAAAGCAAATGTTTCATTAAATAAACCTTTCAAAAAATGAACTAAGGGGATGGCAGGGCTAAAACAAGAAATGACTAGTCAAGAAAAGACTGATAGGCAGGAGTCCTGAACTATATGTTGAAGAAAGATGATGTGTTTAGAGAAGATGGGTGAAGGTACAACAAGGTGAGACTGAGATATGTTCCTTAACTCTCATTTAGGAAAATGTAAAGAATTGAATATGGATTCGCCTAACTTTGGTTTAACAGTAAACCAAATATTCCAAGAAAGGCCCATTTAGGTAGAATTTATTAAAATTCTGAACAGCAGTCCTAATGTTTGAAACAAACTTTTCACAAAGACTATCCTTACAGGTATATTTCTGTGGAAGTGAATATGGGTTCACAAACTAATAAAGGTATGAAACTAACTGCAGCTTGTTAACTACACAAGGTAAAATGAACCCAGTCCTGCATTCTGCTAGTCCAAAAGCAAGTTCCGTTATCTCTTTGAGGGACTGGGGATCATCTTCCAAAGTGCTCATTTGGATAAGTTAAAGTACATTAGAACTTTTGTACTTTTTTACTGAAAGGAGGAAAAAAGAGGTATATGGGAGTTGAGGATTGGAGGAATCTAGGGAAAGATGAAAGAAAAATTTATAAATATGCATAATGGGATGACCTGGGGTTATTCTGCCAAACAGTTCTAAGAATGGGCTGTGCAACACACGAGGAAGAAGAATTAAATTCCGAGATAAAGATGCTGTTGGCTAGTGAAACTCTGAAATTAAAAGGAACATCCCCACCTCTCAACTGAAATGGTGGCAACATCTGGTAAGGCCTGCAGACAATGGCCACGCAGTGATAGCCACCCTCGAGGTCAGTGGAGTTGAGGGATAACTGCTTTTCCTAGGGGGGGCATTGGCTGCAGTTGTTATAGTAATACCCCCTGCAAAAGACTTGTTGGTAATGGGGTAAACGACATAAGTGGATTTTTTTTTTTTACACATGTGAGACATTCCTGGATACATATAGAAATAAGTGGTAGAACATATAGTATATTACAAAGCACATGTATGTTTATATGTGGCGTGAAGATATATTTCTAGGTTAGGGATTGCAAACACTAGTATCTGCAGAGGATGTACTATAAATGTATATATTTTCAAAGTGCAAGTTGGCACACAGTAGCATGAAACAGCTTGCATTCTATCATGCATCGCTCCTGTCCTGGATACTACATCTTAAACCACTCTCCGGGTCTAATGAGAAGTTAACAGACCTCTGTTATGTTGCCTTTACTCTTCATGCTTCTCTTGCTCCTTTAATTGGTACTCTAGAATCCAGCTGAAAATACACAATGGATGAATAAATAATAAATACATTTCTTTCCCTACTGCTAAGTGAATGGGAGTGATAAAAATTAAATCACATAGTTGGGCGGCACCTGTGGCTCAAGGAGTAGGGTGCTGGCCCCATATACCAGACGTGGCGAGTTCAAACCCAGCCCCAGCCAAAAAAAATTGAAAAAAAAAATTAAATCACATAGCTTTCCATCAAGAGTTTGATCTCATATTTCTCCATAAAATGGACACAGAGTATACAACAAGAATATGACCTAATTAATGCTATGAGTAAAAGTAAGAGTACTTCTAATTCCTCTGTAATATGCTACCATTTTACTAAGAGACTTATGCATACCAAAATTCTTGCTTCCAACTGCTCACAAAGCTACAAAACTTTCCAAATGACTCTGCATTCTTCTTCCACCCTTTCAAAGCTGGAGAAACTGAAGAGACTGGGCCTGGGAACACACTTCATAATGTCTTCATCATTTCAGCATCACCTCCTCTGTATCCCCAAGATCCAGTGCATAGAACATCATCCCTGAGATCCTTTCCATTCCATTCCATCCAACAGGTCATACTGAGGGCAGTCACCATCCTCAAATGTCCACTGTCAATGTAGGCTTAATTAGGATCACACTACTGTAAGTCTGCAGAATTTCTATAGTTGACCACTTCCCTACATTGACCACCTCCTTAAGTTGATGTAATTTTCATAGACTGGACATGCACCACATGCACATATCAGTACACTAAGCTGAGTTCCTTATCTTGACCACCTCAGCTTATTGACCAGTTTGTTATAGTCCCTTGAGTGGTCAACTTAAAGAGATCCTGCTGTAATCACTACTAATTTTCCTCCCATTTTCCTGAATTAATGTTAGTAATTCCCATCTTGGATGGAGCCTGTGGTTCAAAGGAGTAGGGCGCCGGCCCCATATACTGGAGGTAGCAGGTTCAAACCCGGCCCTGGCCAAAAACTGCCAAAAAAAAATAATAATAATAATAATAATTCCCATATCCCTGTCCTGTCTACTCTATAATAATCATCGAAATAAAATCCATGCACCACCAAAAAAATACTGTAGTACTGAACACATTCTGTTGTGGTGCGTGGTGGTCGACACTATAATTAAATGAACAGGCAGCCCCCATGCTCTCATTAACATACTATAAGTAAACCACTGAAATATAACAACCTTATTTGGTCTAAATCACCAGGAAATTCATTTATTTGCATAGCAGAGAACTTTTCTGGGTTCCAGGCAAGTTAAAAAGCAGGATTTTGAAACATCTTTTTAGGTCACTCTGATTTCTCCTACAA
The DNA here is from genome assembly GCF_000181295.1 of Otolemur garnettii. Taxonomy (NCBI): domain Eukaryota; kingdom Metazoa; phylum Chordata; class Mammalia; order Primates; family Galagidae; genus Otolemur; species Otolemur garnettii. The sequence goes on from NW_003852443.1 coordinate 5,341,716, forward strand.
TGATAAAGGCTGAAAATGCAGTAGTATTTCTCTTAAAATCATTTTTTAAAAATTATTTTGAGTCTCTGGTTATGCTTAAAGAAAACAAATGATGGACAAAACAGAGCCATTTACAAGGTAAGCCAGAAAACGAAAATGGAGTTAAAGATACCCGTCAGGTTAAGGAGTCATTCTTTGCAGGAAACTGGAGACAGCAACCCAGCCAGGATCACTGTGCCATTTTCACTGCTGAAAACTCAGCTCAAGAGGCCTTCTAGCTCTCTGGTGCAGATCTGTCTCAGCAAGCAGTTTTTCTTCTCTGTAAGTGCCCTGGCCTATGCTGACTACATATGGTTAGTGCACAGACGAGGTTTCAGATTCTTGGATATATAAAAGCTCCACAGCCTGCAGGATCTAGACAGGTTACACCAAAATGGCGCCTCTCACCATTTAAAAGGCTGATTCAAGTCCTTCATATTTTTGCATCCCATATTCAACATTCATTTAACAAGCTAAGTGCACTAAATCTAAGAATTTCAAAGAATCACAGTCTTCAGATGAACTATGAGACAACTTCTTGCATCCTACACTGCAGCCACCCCCAGAAAACTGTCTTATTTTTGAAAACCAGAGAGATTTTCCCAGTCTGCCTATTGGTCCTACTACAAACCCCTCGCAGGCTTCTTTCATAGATTATCTAAACCCTTCACATCCCAGCCTAAGTGTTCTCTTTCAAGTTGAATCTTTGCTATCTAACCATCTCCCCAATAATTTTTCATTACTTATTTCAATTGATGGCACCACTCTTTTATTAATGGTCCAATTACAAACATCTGTCCTTTATGACTTCTTAGCCATCACTTAACTGATCACCAATCAGAGATTCCTTCATAACTTTCTTGAATTCATTTGTTTCCTCTACATATCCAGAGTTCCCTACTTAGATCATAATGCTATGTTGCCAGTGTAGTATGATACCCAATCAAAATAAATAAATAATGAAGGGTTCAAAGATAATGATTTGGGATCATTTTTCAAAAACATGTTTATTTTGAGAATAAAATTTGTTAAATGTTGAACAGAACCCTAAAAACTTCTCTTTAATCTTGGTTCTGCCCAACATAGATGAATGGCCTTTGATAAGTCATTATATCCTGCTGACTCAGCTCAATGCCTTCTTCAGGAAAATAAAAGAATTATGCTAAATTTCTAAGGTTAGCTTAACCTTTATTATTTTATGAGTTTTAAGGTTCTTTAAAAACTCATTAATTTGTTCCCTATTTATATGTTCCCTTTAGTCTGCACAGTGTTACTAAATTAAGCTTAAGTTACTAATACCCCTCCATGAGGAAACTAAGGCTTAGGATGTAAGTTATTACATTTCCATGGTAGATGGTAAATAATAAATCCAGGCCACATTAAGATCCAAGACTAAGCTCGGCTTACCAAGATGTACAGAGCACAAAATTTAAAAAGACATTCTGAGGCCAGTGCAATGTAAGGGGTGGAACCTAAAACTGCACCCTGGATGCCTTGTCACAACCTAAAGACACTTGTTCTCTTAATTCCAGAATTATGTGATCATCAGCTCCTTTAAAGAGTATTTTACAACTATTTGTACTCTATTAGGATTGGAAGGACGTATAATTTTCTTCAAAAAAACATTGCCACTATTATTCATTTTGAATGAAATGAAACACACAAACTGCTTTATGGTGAAATGTAACAGACTTCCAAGGTAACTAAGCAGTAAAGTGAAATTTTATTTATGTAATATTTCTCCATCCACTGATGAACAAAAAATATGACTTACATATGATAGTCACATTATTATAATTTTGAACACCATGAGATGTACAGGATTGTATATATATATTTACAGGACTGTGTTTTGAGATCATCCTCCAAAATCTTTGAACCAGAGGGGCCAGTTACTTCTAAGAGGAAAATAAAGTTTCCCCTCAAGTGCACAGATGGAATTACTAACCTTCTGATGTACAATGTTGGTATATATTCTGATCAATTGACACGCACTAGGTTTGGGTTAAGTTATGCTCACTGTAGTATTCAAGACCGAGTGGGTGTAACTGAGCACCTGAAAAAACTCAGTTTCAGCCTCAGAAACTAAGAAGCCGCTCAGTAAACAAAGAGGAGAGACAGAGGAACAATGAATGCTTCATTCTAAAAAAGCAGGTCAGTTTCTTTTTTGTTGTTGTTGTTGTTTTTGAGACAGAGCCTCAAGCTGTGGCCCTGGGTAGAGTGCCATGGCATAGCTCACAGCAACCTCCAACTCCTGGGCTCAAGCAATTCTCCTGCCTCTGTCTCCCAAGTTGCTGGGACCACAGGCGCCTGCCACAATGCCCAGCTATTGTTGTTGTTGTTGTTGCAGCCTTCATTTTTATTTGGTGGGCCCGGGCTGGATTCAAACCCACCACAGCTCAGGCTGTGGCTGGTGCCTTAGCCACTTAAGCCACAGGCACCAAGCCAGCAGGTCAGTTTCTAAGAAGAGAATTTCTTCCAAGGGGACTGCCTTCTTCCCTAGGGCCATTAATTCCTACAATAGGTTAATAATCAGAAAGTAGGTAAAAACAACCACAACTGCTTCTCAAAAATCCTTAAGGGGTAACCATAACATAAAATATTAACTCCGTTAATACCAATAGTTTCTGCAGTGACAAGAACACAGTGTCATCAATACCCTTGAGGGATTGGTGAATATTGACAGTAATCTTAATGTATTTAGCTGACATTAATAATAAATACAGGTATTAAACAATTTGGACTAATGTATCCGTTTTTTGAAACAGCCTACAACCACAAACTCCTCAACCTCCCAAGTAGCTAGACTGTAATATGTGCTACCATGTACAGCTAATTTTTCTATTTTTAGTAGAGAAAGGGTCTCCCTCTTGCTCTGCCTAGTCTCAAACTCCTAAGCTCCAGTGATCCTGATGCCCCAGCTCTCGGAGTGCTAGGATTACAGAGGTAAGCCACCATTCCCAGCCCTAATGTATCAGTTTTTAAAATTTTAAAATGTATATGAGAAGAAAGAGAATTTGGTCTTGCCCCAGAAGAAGACTGGCCTTTAGGAGATAATCTCAGCTGGGAAATTCTAGGGGGCAATTTTTCAGATTGGAGTGTCTGGGTTTACTTTGGCCATTAGGTTATTCCAGATCATTCAACAATGTGATTTAGGGTAGAATAAAGCCATGCCAGACAGCATTTAGCATGGGCCAATCAATATGGCCCATGTAAAAAATATCAATAATGTAAAGTAGAGTGGAAGCTGTAGGTCATGCCCAGAAGGGCTGGAGACTGAGATAAACCACATGGAAAGTCAATCATACCTATGCAATGGAGCCCTCAGTAAAATCTTGGAACATTAAGGCTCCAAGGAGTTCTCCTGGTTGTCAATATTCTATGTAGATTGTCACACACCATTGGTGGGAGAGTAGTATGTCCTGACTCCACAGCGGGGAGACGATGGAAACTCTGTGTCTTGTACTTCTCCTGGATTTTGTGTTATGTTTCTCACATAGGTTGACCTTAATCTGTATCTGTTCCCTACATTGAACCACAACCATGAATGCAAGAGCTGCCAGTGAGATCTGTGAGTCCTTTTTAAGGGTGGCCTTTGGGAAAGCCCCCAAACTTACAATTGGTGTGAGACGTGAGGATGGTCTCTTAAGGAGACTGTATGAATGCAAGAGCTGTCAGCGAGATCTGTGAGTCCTTCTTAAGAGTGGCCTTTGGGAAAGCCCCCAAATTTACAGTTGGTGTGAGACATGAGGATGGTCTCTTGTGGAGACTGTTTTATCTAATGTTGCAGTTGGTCTAAACCTCTCACAAAGAATAAGAGAAGAAAAGAAAATTCTCAAAACTATTTATAGAAAATAAATGAAATCTCCACTGGAGATTTCCAAACAATCGGGGTGGAAATTGTGGAGGGATGACATTTCTCACTGGGTGGGTAAGGGTGTGATTAGAAGATTTTACTTTATAACTATGGTTATGATTCTATTTTTACTTGTTATCTACCATGGTCTGAAAAATGCATAATACATGTTAATGTGGACATTTTATTTTCTCATATGGCCAAATGAGCTCCTATCAAACAAGCCCTTGTATGGATAAAACTATAAAATCTGAACAAACCATAAACTATAGCTACCTGATGACACTGGAGTTTAGATAGAAGCAGGATGATACTAAAAAATATTCAACACTTTGATGAAGGGAATAGTATGATGTATGTTTCTCATTTTCCTTAATGGCTTTTTTACCTGAGTGTGGGCTCATATTTGGGTCATATTCATAGGATGGCTAGAACTTAGAAAGAAAACAATGGTTTGAAAAAAAAAAAAATCAGAACACAAGCTTTGAAACAGTTAAAACCACAGGAAAGTGGGGGAGGAATGAGAAAGGAATCCCAAACCACTGACAGTTTGCAAGTAGCCCAGCCAACGCTAAAGAATTGAGGTTAAGTTTGAGCTGCTGTTCACCAGGAAAGAATTTATAATAACTCAGTGTTTGATAAAGTCTGGATGTTTGTCCCCTGTAAATCTCACATTGGAATTCCATCTCCAGTGTTGAAGGTAGGGCTGTCTGGAGGTGCATGGGCCATGGGGGCAGAGCCCTCACCAACGGCTTAGTGTCTCCCAAGGTAATGAGTGAGTTCTCCCTCTTTTAGTTTACATGAAAGCAGTCATTTAAAGAACATGGCACCTTCCCTCTTTCTTGTTCCTTCTCTCACCATGTGACATGCCTGGTCCCCCTTCACTTTCCACATGAAGCTCTCTGAAGTCCTCACCAGAAGGAGATACTGGCACCATGTTTCTTATACAGCCTATGGAACTATGAACCAAATAAACCTCTTCTTTTTATAAATTACCTAGCCTTGGGTATTTATAACAACACAAAAGTGACTAAAACAGGGTTCTTAAAATAAGCAGAACATAAGCTACAGGTTCTATAATTATCATTCATAATGAAGGGAATACAATCTATAACTACTTGACATACCAAATAAAATCAAGGAAAATACAATCCATTCTATTAAGTAAACACAATCAAGAACTACTCAGAAATAATATAGAGATTGGAATTATGCAACAAGAATTTTAGAAGGCCAAGCAAAATGGCTCATGCCTGTAATCACACCACTTTCAGAGGCCAAGAGTTTAAGACCAGCCAGGCCAACATAATAAGACCCTATCTCTCAAAAAAGAAAAAAAAAAAAAAGAAGAAGTAAAAAGAAAAAGAGGAGGAGGAGAACAAAACAGAACAAAGACTATAAAGCAGCCATTATAACCATTTGCTAAAACATAAAGAGAGATATGTGTACAGTAAATAAAAAGATATAAAATCTCAGCACAGAATCGAAACTTAAAAAAGTGAACATTCTAGATATGCAAAATTAACATCTGAAATTTTAAAATGTACTGGATGAGCTTAAGAGCAAAATTGAAATGACCAAAACATCATAGACCAATAAAAGAAATGATACAAAATGAAAATCAGAAAAATAATTAGAAAACAATAAAAACAGCCTCAGAGACTATGGGGTGTTATCAAAAGCTGCAACATGGTATCACTGGAGTCCCACAAAAATAAAAGAGAAAGAGTGGAATGGGGGGAAATTTGAAATAAATAATGAAAAAATTTTCCCAATTTTTATAGAAAGATAAATTTACAGATTCAAGCAGTTCAGCAAAAGACAACAGAACACCCCCCCAAAACCTAAATGCACAAATATCCAGATCTGTCATAATAAGCTGCTGAAAACAAGATAAAAAGAGAGAAATACTGAAATAAGCCAGAGAAAAATGACATATTTCACATAGGGGAACAACAATTCAAATAACTGCAGATTTCTCATCAGACACAAAGGGTTCACACAGAGAAAGAACACTTTTAAAGAATTAAAAGAAAATAATCTGTCAACCCAGAATTGTGCAAGTAATGAAATTATCTTTCAAAAATGAAGGTACAGCAAAAATAAACAAATGAGACTTTAACTGAGAAACTTCTGCACAGCTAAGGACACAACAATCAAAGCAAATAGACAACATTCAGAATGGGAAAAGATATTTGCCTGTTACAAATCTAACAAAGACTTGATAACTAGGATATATAAAGAATTCAAATTAATCAACAACAAAAAAGAGCAAACAATCCCATCTATCACTGGGCAAGAGACATGAACAGAACCTTCTCTGAGGAAGACAGATGAATAGCCAACAAACATACGAAAAATGCTCATCGTCCCTAATTATCAGAGAAATGCAAATCAAAACCACACTGAGATATCACCTAACCCCAGTAAGAATAGCTGACATCACAAAGTCCCAAAGTTGCAGATGCTAGCGTGGATGTGGAAAGATGGGAACTTTTCTACTGTTGGTGGGACTGCAAACTCATAACAGCCTCTTTAGAAAAAAGTATGGAGAATCCTCAACTCAAATTAGATCTCCCATTTGACCCCATAATCTTACTGCTAGACATCTACCCGAAAGAAAAAAGATCATTTTATCTTAAGGACATTTGCACTAAATTGCTTATCACAGCTCAATTTACAATCACCAAGGTGTGGAGAGAACCTAAATGCCCATCAACCCAGGAACAGACTAGCAAGCTGTGATATATGTATACCATGGAATACTTACTATTCAGCCATAAAAAGATGATGACCTTGCATCTTTTATATTAACCTTGATGGAGTCAAAATATTCTTTTTAGTAAAGTATCACAAGAATAGAAAAGCAAATATCCAATGTACTGAACACTAATAAGAAGCCAGTAGACGCTCTAATACATACCCACATAAGAGTAAAACTCAACTCAAAATTCAATTCAAGGAGGGGGGGGGAGAGCGGGCAGGAGTGGGGATTGCTGTGCTCCCAGCTAATGGGCTCCCACAATGTAGGGGTGTATGGCACACCTAACTGAAAGGGCCTCAGACAAGTAACATTAGGGAGTGACATTTTAGGTGCAGGGCACAACTACAAAATGAACTTTACCTAACAAATCCAAATATTGGGACCTGGTTGTTTGCACCCTCACATTGACCTGAAATTAAAAAAAAAAAAAAAAAAAAAAACCAATAAAAACAGAATGAAGGCAAAATAGGTACTGGTGAATACCATTCCAATAAATGCAGGTATAGAATGATTTCCTTTTACTCCTGCCTCTGTGATTCTGACAGAAAGATTTTTTCCTCAACTACTTCAAAGACTCAAGATTTATAACTGCTTACCTGGACCATCCCCCAGCCTCCACTCAGTGTGGGAAGCTTTACTTTCTGGTCTACCCGTTATATGTGTGTTAACCTGTTTGTAGACTTGATGGGATGGGAAATCTTCCATATCATCCACAGTTTTGCTATTGACTCTGTGAGTGTGAGACATGCCCTAACCTCAGCTATGGTCTTACTTCCCATCAACAAGAAAGTTGATAAGATCAGTTCAAGTAACATTGGGTTGCTTCAATATTTTAAAAGCCTTTTGCAAAAGGATATCAGCATGTTGTTTACAGCAATGTTAAACAATCAAGGTGTTTGGCAATCGTATGTAAACAAAGTTTATATGTACATAAAATATTTTGAATTTCTTAGGCAAAATGGTCATGTAAATACAGTATGTTAGTTCCCTATGCAAATTAAATGTTATATTAATATGAACAGAGCTATATCCATTTTTAAACTTTATCTTTCCTAAGTTTACCAAATGAAAATCTTCTATTGCGAAATCTAATGCAAAGAAAACTTTCTTGTTTTTTTCTTTCTACAGCTACTAATACCTTGAGAGAAGAAAATACTAAGTGCTTAATGGCCTTTTTGTGTTTGAAGATTCTCTAAGATTCCTGAAATTTATTTTCCTTCCTTAAACATCTGGATGTGAAATCATAAATGCTAACTGACTTCCAAGTTTGAGAATCAAAGCAAGCAAAATTTTTGTCCCAGTGGTGTTTATTTTAGTGATTCCCCCCGGCATTTCTGGCAGGGGCAGCGACTGCAGAACTGAGGCAAGCCACATGGAGAATTCTGCTGGTAACTGAAAGGGCCTCAGCCAAGTAACATTTGGGGAGCTTTGACATTGCCGGTTGGTCTTATACATCAACCATCTCATGTTACTTTCACGAGTCTTAACCCTGATATGAACCCTTTAAAATTGAAGAGTCATTTTAAATAAGCATTTTCCCACCACATAATGTATTCTGTAAGAACCCTGTAATCACAAACCACACGCTATTATAAAATTGATGTGTTTGCAACTCTTACCTCATATGGGTTGCTTTCCATTCTCCTAAGTCCTACTATCCTGAGTTATTCACAAAATAACCAATCCCGTAATTGTTTGAGAACCTCGAATCATTTTCTTTGTTTTAGAATTTTTTAATCCATGCTTTGCTTTTGAAACTCAAATTACATATTATAAAGCAGTTCAAGATGATCACTAGAACTGGGGCAATAAGCTGAGAAGACTAAGACTTAGAGAAATTAAGTGAAGTCCCAAAGTTGTATAGTTAGTAAGTTCTCGAACATGTGCCCTTGATCTCACTAGTTCTACTTCACTGCTTTTCTCCTGTCTCTCTTTCTACAGAATGTGCTAATCTATAGTATATAGTCAAAATGTATATATTATATGAAACTATGTAACTATGATATGTATGCTCATATAAGTCAATTTTATTAAATATGTTATATAATATGTATAATTGTACATTACATTCATATAGTATAACATATTTAATAATGTTATATCATGGGGATATAAATTATATAATACATATATAGCTAGAAAATTACATAATATTCAAATACGTTATATAAACCATGCACATATAAATGTAATGTCTACATTCTAAACTATTAGTATGTTTGTAATATCTGAAAATGTGAACTCTTGTGAATTAAAGAGTTTTTGTAGATATAATTATAACTGAACATTGTGAGTCATTTATCATATGTTAAAACATCCTCACACCAGATCTATGTAGCACCTCAAATTGTGATTGTTTCTCCACACAGTTCAGCCTCATGATGACCTTGTCTATTACGCTTGTAGAAGAATTATGACTAATTATTTCAGCCATTAGTAGGTGTGAAAATAATTTTTGCTAACGCAGCTTGTCTTGATCACATTGAAAAAAATAGGATAAGAATTTATTTATAAACGTAGTCATTTTGATGCTGTTAAGTCATGGTTTGATAACACAAAAATGTAATAACCTACTGGCAAACAAGTGTGTTGCTACATTTTAAGGCTTACAGAGCAGCCAGAACCGCACACAGGGAAATAACATCAGTCTGTTATAACTGGATGCTGCCTGGGCATACTTCATTGTCAGGTATTTTTAATAGTAACCCTAGGTGTATTTTTATATAGCTTAAATTTTTCTGTTCTTATGTTAAAGAAGTAAAGATAAAGCTTTAATAAACAGCCCTAACACTCATATTTTATGTATTATAAACATTTGGTTAGAAGGAGCAGCATGTGTTTTCATTGTGGCCCTTTTAACTCACTTTCAAAGCACATGAGTTTAACTTAATATTTTGACAGGATCAACCCGTTTCTGCCAGATAAAAGTGCATAGTCTAATGAAACATGGCATTGAAATAAAGCAGAAGGAAACATCAAAATTGTAAGGGATCAGCTTGAAAAATGTGTTTTTAACAAGTGTGCACCAACATGGATGTACATATACATGGATTTGATAAATAAACCTCCACTTTCTTTTTATTTTTAAGATTTGGATTTCAACATTTTAATTTCTTTTGAGTATAAGTCCTTTTTTTGCAAGCTAGGAAACAGAATCAGCCTAAGGTAATCTAGTCCTCTAAGGGTTCAGAGTTGCAATCTTTAGCAGAATGATACTATAATACAAGGTCCTGGCAATAGGGTTATAAACTCTAAATAATAACCTTTATCTATATTTTTCCTTAGGAAACAGCCAAAAATGCAGTCCTTAAGGGCATTCTATGCAGACCATCTTGATCTATAAAGGCCAAAATGACCCAATTACGGCTGTTCAACCTATTGGTGATATAGATCAGAATTGGCCAAGGATTAGTAAACAGAGAAAGTGTTTAGATTTTGAAAACTTGCTCGGCAGTTTAAAAAACTACTTGTTGGCTCGGTGCCCGTAGCACAGTGGTTACAGTGACAGCCACAGACACCAAGGGTGGAGGGTGTGAACCCGGCCCAGGCCAGCTAAACAATAATGACAACTGTAACAACAACAACAACAATAACTGGGCATTGTGACGGGCACCTGTAGTCTCACCTACTTGGGAGGCTGAGGTAAGAGAATCAATTAAGCCCAAGAGTTGGAGGTTGCTGTGAGACACTGCGGTGCTCTACCAAAGGTAACAGAGTGAGATTCTTTTTCAAAATAAAATAAAATAAAATAAAATAAATAACTACTTGTTGCTGTCAATAAAAAAGCAAGTAAAAAATATTAAAGATATTTGATTTTACCCAGGTGTTCCACTAGAATGTGAAGGTAGAAGGAGATAAGTGCAGCAAATAAAATACTTAGATATTTTTAAAACAAATGACTTAGTAATAAGAAATTAAACATACTGCTTTCTTCTATTTGTGACAAGAACGAATTGACAACAACAATTATTTAAAAGAAACATTCAACTCTAAAGAGGGTAGTGGCTGCAAAGCTTTCCACTACAGAAAAACCTCCTGTTTTCCCAATTAATATTGCAATTATTCCCAAATACATATTCCTGTGTCAGGAGCATTGCCAGGGCCAGGAGATGAAAAACAGAGCATGTCCTAATTAGCTAATTACAAACTCAGTTACTACCCAAACTGCAAAATTCCTTAGGCCTTAGCCATAGAGTCTGTTTCCAAGCTAGGTATATAGCGACCCCTCTCCTCAGGGCTGAGGTGGTTGTTGGTCATCAAGGTCTAACAGGGGTCCTCCAACTTTTTAAACAGGGGGCCAGTTCACTGTCCCTCAGACTGTTGGAGGGCCAGACTGCGGGCCCCAGGACGAGTCGGCTGCTAAGCAGGACAGGCAGCTGCAGCAAAAACACCCAGCGATCCACATGTGGCCTGTAGGCGGTAGTTTGAGGACGCCTGGTCTAGAAGGTCATCTTAGGAGCAACCCCTGTACTGTGCAGGTCGCAAACAGTTGGCCGTGTGTAAGTGGTAAAATCCAGGAATGGACACCAGGATGCCAATGACCGGGACTGGAACAGGCCCGGACTGGAACAGGCCCTGTCTGGCCCTGCTTTGCTGATGGAGCCTGACAGCAGGAGGGGGCCAATGATAATGAGGAAGGCACCAATCAAAAGCAGCACAGCAGCAACTGCAACAGCCTCAAAGGAACTTAGGAGGGCTTCTCTCAAAGTGAAGGTCGGTGTTGCCATCGTCTGTGCTGGAGTGCCTGGAGTATTTCACTTTACTACTACTGGGATTTCAGCAGCCAGGTTGATAGGGGAAGGCATCATAACGCAATGACACGGCTAAGTCAGAGCCCCAGGAGCTGAGAGCTCGCCCATGGTTGGCAGTGGAGGGGCCAGAGGCTGCATGACATGACCCAAGTAACTGCCACACAGGTTGTCCAAGCGCAGACTAGGGTGCCAGAAAGACGTCTATATCTCCACTTTCTTTTTCTTTTTTTTTTCTCTCTCTTGTCTTTTTTTTTTAATTAAGTCTTTCGTATATAGATCATAAATATATTTATGCCATTATATAATTCATTGTGATGACTATTTGTACAAATTGGAATGTTTACATCCTATTAAACAACACAGCCTTCACCACTTTTACCCTATTACAGAATTAAGACATTTATGCACTACACCTGATAGATCCATCTACTTTCTGTGATAGGTGAAAAAGATTTAAAATTTAAATGTCACCGTTTGAAACTTTCCTTACCTAAGCTGATGCTTGATTTTTTTTAAAGCTATGCTCTTAACTTGCCAGAAATGAGATCCTTTTTCTTGTCTGTGACATTCCTTAATAGCATGGTACCTCAAACAAAAATGTCATTGTTTTCTGCATGGCATTTAGCAGAGCCGGCTGTTTCGTGGGGCTTAAGCCAGAAGTGATACAAGAAGAGTTTAGGAAGTAAAACTAATGAGCACTGGTATTAAAAAAAAAAAAAGTGTGAAGCCAAGTTAACAGTTAGTGAGAAAAAATATATCTGAAAAAAAAATACAAGAGCAAGCCTAGGAAGATATGCAGGCATAGTTTACTAATAGGTGTGAATACAACTTAAAATGCTTGTGGGGAAAAAAGTGTAAAACAAGGTGTAACATAAATTAAGCACAGGTTCACAACTGTGATTCCTAAAAGAATTCTCACCAACCAGACTGAGTACAGGTCATGGGGCCTTAAAAATTCTGTCCACTCGGAAATGATATAATTTCTATAACTGTAACAAGTAATAATTATTCCTTAAAAGGCTAAAAGCTACATGTAGTCTTTGGCTGTTGGCTGAAGGAAGCTTAGAGTTTCCAGTTAGGCATTTTTATGTCTTAAAACTGCTCAGTTTGACTTTACAGTTGAGCCATGAAGAATCACAGTATGCATGTCTTTCCCAGAAGATAGAAAGTCTGTCTAAATGGGAAGACACACTTTAAATTGTAATCTGGAAGAAGTGTGGGACACAGATGAAAAAACTGATGAGTAAATACTTGAAATTTTGAGAATTTTTATTTTTTTCTCTAGTTTAAATTTGCCTTATAATTTACAGTATTAACAAAGTTCATACTTACTCTTATGCAATTACTTACAATTGGGGGCTGTAAGATATCCTACAATCCTTTAAGATCATTAAAAGAAATTGCTTATTATGTTAGACTCTTCCATCTTAATTCACTGCTCTTACTTTCGCCTTCTCAGTGCTCCATTGCTGATACTGGAAACATAAATGACTTCTGATAAAAAAAAAAAAAGTAATAACTGGATTGCCAGACTGAGTTCATTGGTGACCTCTATATGAGATCCTTAAATCAAAATTTTGCTTCTAAAGAAGCCATTCCCCAGACAATCATTGAGCAGCTTTCACCACGTGGTCTCCAAGGAGTGTAGCTGCCCCCCTACCCCTGCCCCAGTGGCAAGTGGAGACTGAGAGAAGCCTCCTTGTCTTTCTTTTCTAGTTATACATCTACTGTATTTTTCTGTCCACAGAGGAGAACATAATTATCACCAAAAGAGCACAGAGCTATTTTTAGAGTTTTCCATTAATTTTCTGAAGATCTTCTGTGAGGAAATTCTAGAATGCCATAGACTACAACTGTTCTGCCTGCTTGATCACCTCCCTCAACTCCACCCTTCACAGGGAAGGTAGGTTAACCTATGTAAATTGGAAGGTTGGGGCTGCATAGCCTCCAGTGATCCCCCTCTCCTCCTCTGAATAACATCCAATCTTCTCACCTTGCAGATTATGCACAATAACACAGCACCAGCCACCATGCTTCTTGTGGCTTCCAGGGCTTGGTTTATATGTCTTTGTCCACCCTCCATTATACCTCAGTCCTCATAGTCATGCAATTCAGTATCCCCTCCCCAGGAATCCTTCTCTGAATGTGGACTCTCCCACCCTGTCTCAGGTGGTACTGTATTTCCTTTCTCCTGGATGTTCTAATAACCTGTGCTTAACACCATCACTGCTTTTGCTATGTTGTCTTTTAATTATCTGTCTATTTGGCTTCAGCATCACACTGTGATCTGGAGAACAGAAACTTCATCAATTAATGAGTGGAGACAAAATGCCCTTCTGAGTTCTAAGCACTTGGTAGACATAATAGCCTTTAATTTTCTGTGAGGCACTTACTATTACCATGCTCATTTTACAAGTACAGAGAGTCTTTTAAGTAGGTCAAAGTTATGGAGAGGTAAGAGGAAGAACAGGGACTCAAACTTAGACTTCATGACTCATTAACCCAAACTTTTAATCACCTTCCTATGCTGCTTCAGCATAAGCTTCACAAGTCACCACCTAGCAACTTCCACTGAGCTTCACTTTTTTGAGAGACCTAAATGACCAGATGTGGATCAATTTCAAATCCTTTCAGTAAACTAAGATGCTTAAAAAGTTGTCATTTTCTTAGAATATTAGTCAAAATTCCTTTTAAGAAGTAAAACAAAGTCTGATGGCACCTGTGGCTCAGTGGATAGGGTGCTGGTCCCATATACCAAGGGTGGCAGATTCAAACCCAGCCCCAGCCAAAAAAAAAAAAAAAAAAAAAAAGAAGAGAGAGAGAGAAAGAGAGAAGTAAAACAAAACAAAATCAAAGATTAGCAAAATACAATAGTGTTTTAGCAATCCAATTTTTTTCAATCAATGCTTTTGTTACAGGAATATATCAATCATCTAGATATGTTGATCATAAACTAGATCTAATAGCTGAATAATAACAAAATAAATAACAGAAAAAATAATTACTTGGTCTTGAAACTTCAAGATAGAAACATCTTAACATGCTCACTTTTAACATGCTCACCTATCTATAAATCTAGCATCCTACCTTTGGCTTTCCTTCTTCTGCTCAGAGTTGTAGCTGTCACCATTTTGCTGACTTTGACAATTAAGTTTGTGTACTCATCCTAGAAAAAGTACTACATGCCTCATTGCTGACTATCTCTATGGTCACCTTTGACGTACTCCCCTTGGGAAGCTATGCACTGATGGCAGCACCTACTCTACCCTTCAAAGCAATTTTAGAACTCCTTTTCTGGAATTGCCATCAAAACTATCATTGTATTAACCTTGATGTCCTCATTGTCATCAAAATGTCTTACTTTCAATATTTTCTTTATCTTCAGGTAAATAAAAAAGTCATTAGAGACAGATCAACTGAGTAGGGAGGGTGTTCCAATATAGTTATTTATTTATTGGCTAAAACCTCCCAGCTGTGTGAGCTGGTCCATTGTCACAATGCAAGAGCTGTGAGTTGTCGGCCAAAAGAACATTTTAATCTAACTTTTTCAACAGGCTTTTCAGCACTTTTAAATAGTAAAATTGGCTAGCTGTTTGTCCAGTTAGTACAGAATCATAATGAACAATCCCTCTGGTATCTAAAAAGGTTAGCAACATCATTTTGACTCTTGATTTGGACTGACAGAAATTGTTGAAGAATTTGTGGAGAATTGACTGACTTCTATTGTGCACTTTGACACTCTGTTGCAAGGTCCTGTTTGTACAGCTATGTTTCATCACCAGTGATAGCACAAAATAAAATATCATCTTGCCTATCCAGAAGGTCTCGGCAAACTTTGACTCTCCTTTGCTTTTGTTCATTGGTGACCTTCTTTGGGACCAGTTTTGCCTACACCTTTTCACACCAAGATTTTCAGTTGAAATTTTCTTGTTCCTCTATCAATGTCTACTTGGTTTACTATGCTTCTCACAGTCAGCCTACAATTTTGACATATAATGCAATGAACTTTTGCAATGTTTTCATCAGTCCTGCTCATTACTGGCCACCTTGACCTTTCTTCTCTTCCTTCAGAAAAACATTTCATCCATTTGTACACTGCCATTTCATTCTGTACATTATCCCCATAAACTTAAGCTAACATGTCTCTGATTTCATTTCTAGTCTTGCCAAGTTTAACAAAAAATTTAGTGTCCATTGCTCTAATTCATTGTAACAAAACACAAAAACATACAATAATAAACACCATCAGCAGGACACTGTCACACATTGACATAAACACAACTGTGAGACACTGATATACTAAGGTTATAAAACCTTACTGAGTTGTTCGAACAGTGCTAACAAGCACACTGGTACAAGTGTGTGAACTTAATTGTTGTACCTCATAAACATGGGGGACGGAGTTATAAATATAGGTATAGATATAGTAATAGATATAGGTACACAACAATGCACCAGCTCACATGGCACTGTCTTTGAAGAAGGTAGTACAGTCATCCCTCAGTATTTCTACAGGTATCTAGGACCCCACTCAACCAAATCTACAGATGCTCCAGTCTCTTCTATAAATGATGTAATATTTGCATATAACTTCCCTAAACTTTAAAATAATCTTTAGATTACTTAATAAATAGTAGATAGTTGTTATACTGTATTATTTGGGGGATGACAAGAAAAAAATCTGTGCCTGTTCAATATAGATGCAATCATCCTATATTTTCCAAATATTTTCTATGTATGGTTTTGAATCCAGGATTATAGACTTCCCTCATATGAAAGGCTGACTGGAGTGTGTGTATGAGTGTGTGAGTGTGTGTGTGTGACAGAAATGTATTGAGAAATACTTTTTAAGAGTCTTGCCTTCTCACAGTAAACCCACAGAAGGTACAGTTTTACATTGGACTTTACTAGATTTTGTTGAAAGTAAATAGATTCATGACTACTCACTGAATCAAACGAAAATGTTTTTTTTCTAGGTCTTTGAGTTCTGTAAAACTGGATTTGAACTTAACCACTTAGCCATTCCAGATTATTTGACTCTGTTCCCTACTGGCTCTAGACCAAATGAATAACTATATATCTCAGTGACACTTGAACATGATACACTCAGTAATAACTAGCGCAAGAATAATGCAACTGAATGCTAATGCAAACTGAAAGTCTCACGTTTATTTCATTTCCTTTCTGCTTTCTCACAGAATTGAATGAATCAATTATTAAATATTAGTGTCACTCACAGAGCTTCATTGTTCTAGTCTTACCTACTCACTTCTTGTGGCTGGACTGATTTTTCAGAGAGACATTAATTGCTTGTCTAGATTTAAATCTCTTCACCTTTAGGCATTTTCTTTACTAGTCTTTTTTTTTAATCCTTGCAAATTTAGACACCATAGAAAACTGTTATTTGCCTCATAATGGCCTCTTCAGTGTGTTTCACAGTCTTTTGTGAAAAATAATGACATAATGATAGTGTTCTCAGACCTATATTTTCTACTTGATAAACTAGCAATTATATGATTAAAGCATTTTTAGAAACTCACATTAAGTACATGATACTCTAGAAACCAGTCCATCACATAATTATAGTCAGGAGAGAAATAATTTACATAACTAAAAACCATCTGAAACAGTATTCATGACCAGTATGTGATTTTTTTAATGAGTGTATATTTAAGAAGTATTAAGTGATTTTCTATATAATGTACCTTTAATCTCATTTAGAACTGTAAGTTCTGTATTTTATAAATTACATTTAAACTTGTATTGTGTGTCATTAGTAAAAGAAAGCTATGCTAAACTCTACTGGAAATGTGCTAATGTGCTGGATAAACCAAGACAACCTCAGATAAACCTAAAAATTTCTCTCTAAAAAACAGAGAAAGGCAGGTATTTAAGATGCAATGAACACAAACTTTGCCAAGAACTTTTATTAGATATAGCTTAAAGGCAAATTTAACTGGATCTTTGTGACTTCCTTGAATGTCAAATCATTATAGCAGCATTATGATGAAATAGAAGAGACACATTGGAGGAATATATTCATACACATAATTTTATTTAGAAAATAGGAAAGACATTTAACAGGATGTGCAAGGTGTTCAATGGCAAGTACTTAGAGGATCTATCCCCAAAGCCTAAATATACTAATCACTCTTTTCATTTACTTTTCTTTTCTCTCTCTTTCTTTCTTTCTTTTTTTTTTTTTTTTTTTTTTTTTTTAGGTAGTCTTACTCTGTCACACAGGGCAACATGCTGTGGCTTCATACTCACAGCAACCTCAAACACTTGGGCTCAACTGATCCTCTTGCCTCAGCCTCCCAAATAGTTGGGATTACAGGGGCCAAACATAATGCCAGGCTAGTTTTCTAGTTTTAGTTGAGATGAGGTCTCACTCTTGCTCAGGCTGGTCTCAAACTCTTGAGCTCAAGCAATCCACCTGCCTCAGCCTCCCAGAGTGCTAGCATTACAGGCGTGAGCCACCATGCCTGTCCTCTTTTCATTTATTTTGCTCAATTTCTGGAAGAACAAGTTACCCTGTTTTCCCTAGTTCATTGAGGAACTATAGAAAGTTACAGAAGTATGACCTCAGAACCAGCCCTTCAAAGGGATAGTCTCACATAATCACATGGGCAAGTATTGCCTAAAGAGAAAGCTTAAGTTCTTAAGCTTTATAAAGCTTTATAAAGTAAAAATTATCAAGGTGCCAATCCTTGTGGGTCTTCTTAAGAAAGAAATATAATTATAGATTTATATTGTGTTCCACTTATAAAAATATCTCTAGAGACCTGTAACAGGGGTTACCTGTTTGTGGCCATGGTAGAGGAGGAAATTAAACATGGATGCAAGGAAAGGAAGAAGACTTTTCACAGATCTCAATATACTTCCTAGGTTTTGAATCATGTGAATATATTACCTACTCAAAAACTATGTCAATCTTAAAAAAGAAAGGGAGGAAGGGGGGAGCAGTGGAGGGAGGGAGAGAAAGAGAGAGAGAGAGAAAGAAAGAGGGAGAAGCAAAGTCTCTTGGTCCCTATGTGGAGTAGGCACTATGAACGTGATCAAGTACATTCTCAGCCACGTTATGCAGTGAGGTTAAGGATTGAAAGGCACCAAAGATAGATGCCTCTTGTTACTGGTTTATTCCACCACTATAACTCAGTGCCAGTGGCTTCTGTGTTTTCTGCCCCAAGAGATGGAAGAAAACATACTATATTTTACATTACAGTGATAGCAATGTGATAGCAGAATCAGACCACCACAAGGCACTCACTCACGTATCCATTACTGCTGATCAGCTTAATGATAAATAATTTTTCAAAGTTCCTGGGAGAAATGGTGAAGAAACCAGTATAATGGCTAACAACTAAGTACTGCCATCCTATATAATGCTTACTCTGTCCTCAGCAGTGTCTCAAACCCCTGTCATTCAAAGCTACAAAGGGCTAAAAATGAAAACAAAGACAGCTTACAAAGTACACCAACACCATCACAATTTTGCTGAACGCTCCAGACTCATTTGCAATTATCTGTTTCTTTCAGATCTGTGCTTCTAAGTCATTTATTTTGTGAGTAGAGAATCATTCACTAGGATGATTCTAGGAAACAAAGTAAAAGAATTGTTAATCTGTTGGCCCTTGTGTAAAGGAGAAACGTGATGGAGATACCAGGTGATACTGGTGTGAAACTCCCCAGAGGTGTACAGGATACTGTGGCCCCACAGTAGCAGTGGGAATTAGGTAGGGGGCGGGTTGTTAGCTGTATTTTCCTGTCACTGGAGAGTGAAGACCTTGTCTCAAGGCTGTAGAGATGACTCAGATTCCCTCCTGGGTCTCTGAGCTCACGTTTACTGCTGCTATATGCCAAGCATCTTCTTCCGTGTCTGGGTTTTCTCCATCCCTAAATAGCAAAGGCTTTCCACAATTGTGTTGCAGAGCCCATGCCACGAGTGAGACACAAAATACTTGATAAAATTTTCTGTGCACCCAGTGAGGAGTACAACCACATGCAAGTTTGGGGGTCTTTAACATAATTTCTTTGTAACAGTCAAAACTGTTTAAAAAGAACCACAGGCAGTCCCTGAATTACAAATATCCAATGTACATACAGCTCACCTAAATGGAGGCTATCATAGGAAATAGGTAAATAGACCTGACTTACACACATTCAACTTAAGAACAAACCTACAGAAACTATCTTAGGGAAATAGACCAGACTTACATACACATTCAACTTAACAACAAGCCTACAGAAACTATCTCCTTTGTAACCTGGGACTACCTATACTGTATTTTGCAAAGTAAAACATATACATCAATGGCAACATTTGAGCTTTCAACTCAAAATATAAGACCATTGTGTCCTGTCATTTTGATTTTAGGTAAGCGACTGTAATTACTAATACAACTCCTGGCTGGCCTATCAGTTTATAGCTAGGGAAATTCGAATAAAAAATGTTAAATTATTCCTTTATCTTACTTCTACCCAACCATAAATTTCCCATCTTCCTAAGTCCCAGTAAGAAGCAATTCGACAGCCTGTGAATGTAACACACTGAGGAAAAGTGTCAAAAATGTAAATCATACCTTACTTTGGGCTATTCAAATAAGAAAAAAAACCCACATACTTGAGAAGTCTTTGCTAGTTTTATTTCCATTGCACTTTGCTATATGCCAGTAGAGTTTTAACACTTGTACTAACACAGAGACCTTCAAAGTAGAAACATGGAGGCCTTGAGGTCAGCCCCGCTGCTACCCTGTTGTCACTCATTTCCTGTGTTAATATTATGCTGAAGAAAGTTTTAATGCTTTGGTATAAACAGAGCAAGATTATAAAGAAAGCTTATAGATAACAGATTTCAGAAAATTAAAGGCAATTACTATTGCATCAAAAACTCCCATCATTTGTGCCTCAATAATATGACCTATCACAAAAATGAAATTTTAATTATTTCACTATCAATTTAAATGTTTTATGTTTATTGTTATTCCCAGCAGCTAACAATAACAATAGCTATCTTGAGCTCAGTTTGAGACCAATTTTTTTTACTGGAAATCATGATACTAATGAGTATCATTTTCTGAAGAAAAATGTTGTTGATCATACTTTTGCAGTCTTTTAAAATAATAACTAAAGCTTACCTATGAAGTATATATAAAGTAAATATGTTTGCAGCTGTTCATATATATTTTTTAGATGAATATGAGGGCACGCACAGTTAGGTTACGTTGTTTGGGTTTGTTAGGCAGAGTCCAAGTGGTGGTTGTGCCCCTCACCCGGAGATGTACCATGTACCCTTACACTGTACACATTACGTGAGAGCACGGCAATCCTCCTCCTGCCCCCCCTCCCCCTCCCTCCTCCTGGAGCTTAATTGTGTTTTTCTCTTGTGGGCATGTATTTATTTGCCTACTGGTTTCATAATAGTACTGAGTATATCGTATACTTGCTTCCATTCTTATAATACTTTACTAAAGAGAGTGTTCTCCAACGCTATCCAGGTTAATACAAAAGATATAAAGTCTCCATCTTTTTTTTTATGGCTGAAGAGTATTCTGTGGTATACATATGCCAGAGTTTATTAATCCATTTATGTATTTATGGACACTGGAGTGGATTCCACATCTTGATAATTGTGAATCGAGCTGCAATAAACATTCGAGTGCTTACGTTCTGGGCGTATATCTTGACGGGTGAACGTTTCCCCTACAGGCAGATTGTCTTATAAGTTTTTCTGCAATTGAAGGGTTCTAGGATAATGAAGCATGTGTGCTGTATTTAAAGTCCAAAATCTAGGATTTAACCTTATCTAGTCATCTACTATATGCCTGAGAGCTCTTATGTTCACCTTCATATCTAAAAGGGGTGATATTTCCTATCTCATGAAGTATCCAGGAGAATTCATTCAGTATATAAGCAAAAGTACCTAAAAAACTACAAAATGATAACACAAATGTAAGATCTTCATATTATTAATAATACCTGAATTTTGATACCAAGGACAATATACAGATTCAAACAACTGAAAAATAATTTAAGTGAATTAAAAGAATAAGATGGGATATTATTTTAATTTTTATTTCATAATATTTTAGAAGCATAATATAAATGATATTTATACTTGAGAGAGAGAAAAAAGTCTGCAGTTAAAGATGAGTATTCATCTCATACTTATTTGACAAACAAAAAAAATGTTCATTTCCTACCCCTACTTGCTAGATAAAACACAAAGATACTAATTTTCTTTTAAATAAGGCAATACGAGAGCTGGGTTCTAGAATCTTGTGAATCTCTCAGATCCACCAACCAACTCTGTAACCTCCAGTTAAATTACTTAACCTTGTTCAGTTTCTTCATTTATGAAATCTGGGTAATAATGGTATTGACTCTTTAGAGGACTACTCTGAACACAAATGAGTTATTACAGGTTTAGAACTTAACACTGTGTCTGACACATACTAAGAACTAGATAAGTATCTGTTGTTACAATATGACAATGTGTTTCCTCACATGAGCATTGGAGGTATGCTGACCAATTCCCAATCTCTATTTGTAAAGACAAAAAATTTAGAATTAAAGTCCATCCCAGACTCATCTTCTTTCACAAATCAAGATACTTGGCTTGTAGAGTCAGTTCCACTGAAGTCACAGTAATTTGCCCCTTTCAAATTCAATCTGATTACCCAAATCATCAGAACCTAAAGCATTCTGATGCACCTTACTACCTTACATGGCCGTACTTCCTCATCAGAACTGATGAGGCTCTCTTGCAAATTCTTGACAGGTGACTTCATTTTTTCACTTATCTGAAAAATATGTTTTCTTGTTTTTTGTTTTTTTTGAGACAGTCTCAAGCTGTTGCCCTGGGTAGAGAGCCATGGTGTCACAGCTCACAGTAACCTCAAACTCTTGGGCTTAAGCAATTCTCTTGCCTCAGCCTTCCAAGTAGCTGGAACTACAGTCACCCACTACAATGCCTGGCTATTTTTCTGTTATTATTGTTGTTGTTGCAGTTGTCATTGTTGCTTTAGCTGGCCCAGGCTGATTTTGAACCTGCCAGCCTCAGTGTATGTGGCCGGCACCCTACCCACTGAGCTGTGGAGGCAGCCTTAAAAATTTTTCTTTTAAATGAAAACCTTACCATATCCCTGGCACTGTATTAGGTCATAGAATACAAAGTTTCAAGAAAAAAAAAATAGGATCTCTGGATACAACGAATAGTTTTTTGTTTTTTTTT
>NW_003852443.1:5364574-5371796 GCF_000181295.1 Otolemur garnettii
GAGCCACAATGAACAGTTTTAAGGGGATAGGTGCACTAATAGCCCTGACTTAAAATAGTATAAAAACTACACATCTAACAAAAATATTGATATCCCTTTAATATTTTAAAATAAATAAAAATAAATGAGTAAACAAAAATCAAAGGGCTAGCCCTTCTTTGCCCTGCCCTGCAAAGAAGGGCTAGCCCGCTACCCTCAAGCTTGCACTTCTAAAAAAAAAAAAATTAACAAAATCTCTGCCTTCGTGTAGTAAAGAAGATAAATACTAATCAAAGTCATTGCACAAAATAGATGTAAATTCCACCTGCATTAAGTGATATCAAGAGAAAAACCCAGGGCTATGGCAGTATAACTTTATGACAAAGTAAATTATGGTGGTGAGGGAAAGCTTGTCTGAGGAAGTGATCACTGAGTCCATACTGGGAGGCAGAGTGAAGCTAGTCGAGTAAAAAGTGTGAGCAACCACATCCAAGGATCTGTGTGTGGGGAAGAGGGAACAGGTGCTTTCAGGGCTCAAAAGGGGACAGGTGAGATGGCAGCTCAGGGAAGGGGACACGTGGAGTGAATGCACTGAGGCTGGAAAAGGGAGCCAAGCCTTGTAAGCCATGTTGAAAAACGTTATGTTCTGACCTAAGAATGAGGGGAAACCATTAAAGAATTTTAAGCCTGGGCACCTGGCCCATTTTTGAAGCGAAGGGGTTGATAGAATTCAATGTGAATTCTGCCAGTGAAGAACAATTTAGAGGGGGTTACAGTAGTTGTGGAGAAAGCAGCTGGGAGGTTGTTGCTGAAATGCAAGAGGATGTGGAAGGTTAGATGAGGGCAGTTGAGCAAGAGACGTAAGTTACAGAGGAAGGGCTTGGTTTCCCATAAAACATACGCTCTTCCCGGTCACTGCCCAGACACTTTTTTTTTAACGTAAAGACATTTCCCTTTTGCAATGTTCTGAAGAATCCAAATATATATTACATAGTAACGTAAAAGTAGATAAAAGATTACATCTGTATTTGAAGTCATGAGGTAACAGTCTAAATGCCAATTTCTAATTAATAGTATTACTTCCCTCCAGGTAAAAGCCCTTGTTTAGTATCACTAGAAAACACAACACTGAAGATGAAACAAAGGAAGCAATTTCCATTGAAACAGATTTTTATTATTAAAAGACCATAGGTATCTTACAAAAAAATTATTTACAGGAAATTAAAGAGTAGTAATACTTTAAAGTTTAAGCTGAAAGAAAGGAAAACACATTCAGGAAGTTGAGAGGGTCCACAGGCACTGAGTTCAATAGAATAATTATTTTTTTATTTGTTTGTTTTTTGCAGTTTTGGCCAGGGCCGAGCTTGAACCTGCCACCCCCAGTATATGGGGCTGGCGCCTTACTCCTTGAGCCACAGGAGCCCCCCTTCAATAGTAATAATTCTAAAACAACCCAAGGCATCATCTTTGGAAGCTGCTAGAAGACTAACTACTGCCTGCAGGAGAACATCTCCCATCTTTTGGCTACTAAGCAACCATGCCTTATGTGCAAAGGTGATATGTACAATAGCCAAGGTACCTTCCTACTACTCCACAGCAACTGAACAAATGCAAACATACACACACACACACACACACAAATAGCCTTAAAATACAGAAGTGCACACATCTCTCAGGAGTAAGCAGAAAAGCAAGGGAATAGTACCAAACAGACATGTTCTTGTACAAAATACGTGTGCAGAAACATCCATAAGAATTTTCTGTAAGATAAGTTGTCCCTCTTCCCTGAAAGAAAAAAAAATGAAATTATTGGCAGCCTACTTCTCCCTGAGTAGAAGTGAGACATTAATTTAGATCATTGTGCATGCTGAAAAGTTACTGCGCTGCGGGGATTTCCAATTACATAATGCAGAATCAGAGCTCTGTTTGGGTGTCACTTGGCTGCCAGTATCCATGGGTGAGCTGTGTAACACTCCTCTGTCATGTAGCTCATGTGAGAAAAGCCTTCTGCTGTTCCAAGAAATGGCACTCATCTTGGAGACCTTCCCAGTTACACAAAAGAGCATAATTTCCACATTATCCCCAGGCATACTGTCTAGGATGAGAAGTCTATGAGAGCTTTATGTGTAAATTATATACACAGTTCTACTAATGACAGGCATATGGACTGCTTTGTGGTGGTGGCAGTGCAGAAAAACAACATCAATTTGTGTTTCAATTTTTATAAAATGACACCTGAGCTATCTATAATAATCAACAGAGACAGTGCCGGTTGGATGGTAGATAGGGTAACTGCAGTGTGATTATCTAACAGATCAAGACTAGAGTTGGCAAGCAATGTCAAAGGGGTGCAGACTTACCAACTGCCTTAGAACTGAAAATACTTTCAGTATTTTTCTTTTGAGCCCTCCAAACTTTTAATTTCATCTTTATCTCAGGGTTTCATCAGAGGCTGCACTATTTTTGCACCATGGTTTAATTTTCTATGCATGAAAGAACTCTTGCAAAAAAGGGGGGGGGGAGAATGAATATCTCATATATTTATGGTCTCTTCATTGATACAGTTACCTAAGAAGTGCACACTCCGTGCCAGATATGATGGATAAACTGGATGGCAAGATAGTGTTCTTTCCCCATAGGAGTTCACAGCTCTCTTATTTAGAAGTCCAAAACATGAAAAATTTTATTCATATACCATTATAGAGATCAGGATCATTCGGAAGACTTTTAGTTCATTAAATCCAGCCCTTTCAAACAAATAAAAAATGGAAACTAGAAAACGGAACTAGCTATGATACTATGTCTTAAACACTTACTATGGATACAAGTTTTGCACACCTCTAATCCTTATGGAAAACTTATCACTAGATTTCAATCTTCCTTTTGAAGATGAAGATACTGAGGCTCACCCAAGTTGAGCGCCTTTCACATCACACATCTCATCAATGCAGCCTGAATTCAGCCAGTGCTGTCTGGCTCCCCGCTGCTGGCTCTTCTTCCTTTCTCTGGGCAGCTGCTCTCAACAGTTACCATGACCTCAACATTTGGGCATTAGTGCCTCCGGCTTTTGTTTGTTTGTTTGTTTGATTGCGTTGCTTGCTTCGGAAAATTTTCCTCAACCCATTCTCTTTTTCTTTTCTCTTGAGGATCTTAGTGGGAACGGGTATGTATTATTCCATCATAGTTGAAAACAACTTTCTCAAATATAATTGCATCGTTTTCACACTACATTTACTGAGCACCTGTGATAGGCCAAGTGATATGATAAATTCTTTAAGAATAAAATGTTGTCCTTGAGTTACACTTACAGGAAAACCAAAATCAAGTAATAAATATTAATAAAGGTTTAATAAGTGACATGGTAGCTGAAATACAAGGTGCTAAAGAAGCATTTGCCAGCAGGGGGCGCTGCTGAGGCTTCCTGTGGGATGCGGAGTTTGAACTGTCACCGAAACCTGAGGAGGGCTTGAGCTATCTTTACCTTTCAGATTTCCCACCTTGACCTCACCTCCCAGAATTTGGCTTCTAGCCATATATTCTACTGAATTTCATTCTCGATGGCCTCCAACCATCACTTAATTTCCAAATGCAACAAAAGTTATCATACGACGACCTACACTGTGACGGCCCGGCTTCTGCACATTCTCTCTCCCCTGGTATCTCTGCTTCCTCACGGTCTGTTTTCCTCCTCCAGCTCTCATTCGGGCATCCACCTTTCTTTCTCCTTATTGTACCTTTTTTTTACTCTTTTAACCTGCAAACTTACCTCAAGTCCATTTTTTCTGTTGTCTCCTAAACTCACTCTCTTTTAAATTCATGATTTTATCAATTCCCATGCCTTTTTATTTTTGCATTTATTTTCTATCACATAACAGGGACACTATTCATATATATTTGTATATAAGACATAATATGTATTAAATATATTCTACATATGACAATAAATAAAACAAATGTATAAATTTGGTGAAAAAATTTAAATTATATTATTTTTTAAAAAATCTTTAGTAAATATGACTCGTTTTTGTACTTATGTTATAGAATGAAAAAAAATGAAAAGTTGCCTGTGCTTGTGAAGAACAAGAGAAAATGCCAGTGAATAAATAAATTCTCAGGCTTAAAATAACATTGACTCCCCCCTACACACAAGATTTACTTTTGCCTTATCAAGGGCAGACATTAATCTCTTTGACTGGATTGGAAGGAGGAACCAGTGGCACTTTTTCCATGAGTATTGAAATCGAGGAAAAAAATACTTCCTGAGGTAATATAGTCCATGTGGAAATTTCTATGGCTTTCCAGCAGCCCAACCACTCAAAAGCATCATAAAAAGGAACAACACTAGAGTGAACGTGACAGAATGAAAATCAAAATATTTGTTTTCTCACAATGGTGAAGACACAAGGATTTCATGAAATTAGTTGAAAACAGACACTGAAGCTAGAAATGAATACAAGTCTCTATATTAGACCACACTTACAGAATTTACTCTGAAAAAGGAATTCTCGTGATGTAATGTGAGTTAAATTGCATATGCTTCCTAACTTTACCATTCTCACAGATTCAAAGAGCACATTGAGAATCGCGGATGTTAGTTCATCAGAAGCTCATGGAATATATTCTACCCATTAAAAAATCCTTTCTCTCCTTGCCTCCTTCCTTCCTTCATTCCAAGTGGGGGTCCGTCAGGGGGTGATGAGATACAGTGGCCCAGCCTGATGCATGGCAGTGTGGGCTTACAGCCCAATGAGGTCAGGAGCTTGGCTGTACAATACTCTGTAAAGCCCTACACAACTGATTACTCAGTACCTTTTTTTTTTTTTTTTTTTTTACTACACCCTATAGTACGTCCCCTTTGCTCCCTGCACTCTAGTCTCTCTGACCCTCTCGCTGTATCTGCACACACACTTTATGGAACCCTGTATTCTGTTTTAGTCCCTAGTTACTATTATTTTGTTGTATACTTTGAGGTCAGAAAGTATAATTTCTCTAGCTTTGTTCTTTCTGCTCAGAACTGCATTAGCTATTTGGGGTCTTTTGTGGTTACATACAGATTTTAGGATTATTTTTTCTATATCTGTGAAGAACAGGACTGATATTTTGATAGGGACTGAACTGAATCTGTAGATAATCTTGGGTAGTACGGACACTTTTAATAATATTAATTCTTCTAATCTATGAAGATGGGACATTTTTTCCCATGTATGTGTGTCCTCTTCAGTTTCTTTCATTAGAGTTTTAGTAGTTTTCCTTCTAGAAATCTTTTATTCCTCTTGTTAAATTTATTTCTAGGTATTTTATTTTTATCTTTTATAACTATTGTAAATGGGATTGCTTTCTTGATTTCTTTTTCAGCTTGACTGCTGTTGGCATATAAAAATATTACTGATTTTTGTATGTTGATTTTGTATCCTTCAACTTTATCAAATTAGTTTATCGGTTATAAGAGGTTTTGGGTGGAGTCCTGAGGTCTTTCTAAAACAAGCGATCATGTCATTTTATCTCTTCCGTTCTAATTTGAATGCCTTTTATTTCTTTCTCTTGCTTAATTGCTCTGGCTAGGACTTCCAGAACTATGTTAATATAAATGTGAAAGTGGACTTCCTTTTCTTATTCCTAATCTTAGTGAAAATGCTTTCAAATTTGTCCCTTTTCAGTATATTAGCCATTGTTTTCTTACATACAGTCATTATATACTCTATTCTATTCCATTGATCTGTATATTTCCACATCAAATCGTGCTGCCTTGATTGCTATAGCTGATATTACCTTGAAATCAGAAATTATTAGTGTAGCAAATTGTTTTTAAGTTGTTTCAACTAGCCTAGGTCTTTGCATTTCTGAATGAATTTTAAAATTAGCTCAGTAAATTTATTTTTTAATTCTCTTTTTTCTTGGTGTTTCATTTTGCTAGTTCCTATTGCCATGAGTTCAGTTTCACTAAATCTTTCCTTTTGCAATGACTAATTTTCCATTCATCCAATTCAGTGTATTTTTCATCTCAAAATTTGTATTGAGATGAATACAAATCTCAATTGTATTCATCTCAATTGAATGAGATTGAGAGAAAACTTATCTCAATTGAATGAGATTGAGAGAAAACTTATCTCTACAAGTTTTGGGCTTTTAAATATCTTCTATTAAGTTTTTAAAAATATGGAAATCATTCTTGTCGCTAATTCTAACATTTATATCATTTGTGGGTTGTTTCAGTTGATTCTTTTGGTTCTTTCTTTTCTGTAATAGGCCATATTTTCCTGCTTCTTTCTATGCCTGGTAATTTTTTATTGGGTGCTCCTTAGGTCCTAGATATTTTTGTATTTCTATGAATATTTTAGAGCTTTGTTCTAGTGTCTAGTTGAATGACTTAGAAACAATTTGGTGCTTTCAGATCTTACCTTAAAGATTTATGTTCAACAAAATACTAGCAAATCAAATTCAGCAACACATTGAGAAGGTCATTAACCATGACCAAGTGGGATTCATTCAGGGATGAATTGGTCAATTTAAATCATTGAAATTAAAGATGTTTACTCTTTGAAAGACACTGCTAAAAGAATGAAAAAACAAGCCACAGACTAGGAGAAAATATTTTCAAAGTATATGTCTGCTAAAGGACTTTTATCCAAAAAAAATTACATATTCTAAAAACTCAATGTTAATAAAATGAGCAATCCAATTTAAAAATAGAGAGATGTGAACAAACACTTCACCAAAAATGAATACATATACCAAATAAGAGCAGTTAAGCCACTCAACATCATTTGTTATTAGGGGTATGCAAATTAAAACCAGGAGCTAACAGTATACACTTATTAGAATTAAAATTACATGCTAACCATACCAAGTGTTGAAGAAGACAGGGAAAAACTAGAACTCTCATACACCACTGGTGGAAGTGAAAAATTGTATAACCACATTAGAAAACAGCTTTTCAGCTTTCTAAAAATGTAAACATACACCTACTGTGTGATCCAGCCATTCGATTCCTAGGTATTTACCCAAGATCAATAAAAATGTGTGTCCATACAAGGGCTTGCATGCAAATATTCATAGCAGCTTTATAGGTAATAGCCCCAAACTGGAAGCAACTCAAATGCCCACTAACAAGTAAACAGGTCAACAAATTGTGGTTTATTCATACAATGGGATATTATTGCTTAGCAATTAAAATGAACACATTATTAATGTAATGTTGAAACATGCAACATTGGCTCGGCGCCTATAGCTCAACTGGCTAAGG
>NW_003852443.1:5372030-5377396 GCF_000181295.1 Otolemur garnettii
GAATTTTAGAATAATCATACTGAATAAAGAAAACCCAAAGAATGACCTAAAATTATTTCAAATGGTTGTTTACATTAACCTTGTTTGTTTATTTTGTTATCTTTGCCTTTTGTATTCTATATTTTGTTGTCTTAAAAGCTATAGGCCCCAAAACCTTCTAAATACTACAGGAACATTTCATTCATTATATCAAATGATTTTATTTTTGTTAAACTTTAGAATATATAAACTATACAGAAAGCAGTTTTTTGTTCTGTTTTGTTTTGTTCTTTTGCTGCTTGGAGACTCATGATGGGGGAGGGGGAATAGGAACAATTACAAAAGGCATGAGGAAGTTTTTGGAGTGATCACTATTTTGTTTATAGTGATAATCTCATGGGTAATATATCAAAATTTAATAAATTATACATTTTAAGTGTGTGCAATTTCTTATATATCAATTATTCTTGGATTTAACCTGGTAAAAGAGAAAGAAGGCAGAAAAAGGAGACAAGGAGGAGGGATGGACACATGAATTTAGAGACGTGGTATTTACTAGAAATACAAATTTGGAAGTCATCACATATAGATTGTACTTTAAACCTTAGAAATGAATGGAATCATCTATGCAGAGATTAGTTGGAAAAGAAAGGAACATAGACTACTGCCCTAAAAGACATCAAAATGTGCAAGTTTAGAATGAAGAGGGTCAGGAAAAACTGTTCAGTTTTAAGTTGCTGCTTAGGCTTGAAGCATCTGATTGTGGTTTTGTTCATTATGGGCTGAACTGGTAGGACTACATGTCTATTTAAGATAGTTTGTAACTTAACCATTTTTGTAAATTTTTATACTTGTTTTTTCATAACTTCATAGCAGTTATCATGATTGATTCTAATTTATAAGAAATGTCTTTTCCCTCCATGTTAGGATTTATAAAAGTTCCACTCAAAATTTTCTGTCATCAGGTGGTGCCTGTGGCTCAAGGAGTAAGGCACCGGTCCCATATACCGGGAGGTGGTGGGTTCAAACCCAACCCTGGCCAAAACACTTAAAAAAAAAAATTCTCAGTCATAGTGAAAATATTTCTCATCTTTCTATGAAATGCTAGCATACTCTGAAGATATAATGCCTCTAACTTGATGTTAAACTAACAGCATTATATGAGGCAGATGTCATCAATAGAGCACAGAATATACAATATTCATTGAAACGAATAGGTAGAAATTGTCATTTGAATTGATCTTATGAGACACGTGCCAGAATATCCTAAATGAACTTTATTAGAATTCAAAAATAAGGAAATGTTTCTGGTTAAGCTTAATGTTAATTATTACAAGTGGCTGTTTAAGTTAATTTTGTCTGTTTATTTTTAT
Organism: Otolemur garnettii; assembly: GCF_000181295.1. Lineage (NCBI taxonomy): Eukaryota > Metazoa > Chordata > Mammalia > Primates > Galagidae > Otolemur > Otolemur garnettii. Next base: position 5,373,383 of record NW_003852443.1, read on the forward strand.
CTTGTATCTTAAAAGCTATAGCACTGAAATCTTCTAAATACTATTAAATCCATGTATTTATATTAGAAATGGAATTGTATTTTCAAAATCTGAAAAACCCAATTCCTGTCTTGCTTCAACCTTCGTTCCTGCTGAGAATGTTCCCTCTGTCTCTCCCAGGCCCTCACCAACTACTTCCGGAGGGTGCTTCGCATCCCTCTCTGCTGTGTCAGTCCTGTCAGACCCCTCCCTTAAAGCTCACCGTGAAATCACAGCAGCCAACAGCCCAGCACCCTCTCTTCTCCTGTTACTTGAGCTTACTGCACTATTTGACACTGCAGATGCCTCCATTCTTCTTAAACCAGCCCCCCTCCTTTTTTTTAAATGTCTAGGATACTATCTCCTCTTACTTTACTGGTCCCTTTTAGTTTCTGAGTTTTTCTTCTGGGTTTAAGTTGTGAATTTGCATGGCTCTATCCCCACCCATATTTTTAGCTCCAGTTTCCTAAATTATTTGCATTCTCATGAAACAGACTATTCACCAAAACACATTTGCCTGCCTCAGTTCCTTGGCTAACTCCTTTTGAACTTGGAAGACTCAAGCCAAGAAAAAATGTAATGCTTAACAGCTTAGAAGCCTGTTCCATTCAACAATAGACACTTACTAAATAAAGTGACAAGCAGACAATTCATTCTAGTTTTTAGCAAATTTACTGGAGAGATAGCTTTCAGAAGAAAACAAATGAATACCTCACCTCGTGGGTGTCAGTCACTGGGAAGTATATAAAGGCTGTGGGAAAGGGTATTCGAGAGTGAAATATAGGAAAGGGTGTGAACTCACTTGGCCTGAAGCCCAGGTTCTATGCTGTCTAGTTGAAACTAAACAAAAGTAAATTAAGGTAAAATTTGCAACCAAAGCTTATAGCATCATACTCAAGCTCAGAGAAGCTCTGTTCCCAGTATTTGTGACATTTCACTGTTACAGATAAAACCAACTTAAAGTGCTGACACTTTGCATTTTAAAATTCTTTGGACAAGGTCCCAGATATTACTACAGTGAAGTCTGTTTTTGTGCTTAGAGAACCCAGAGGTTTTGGAAATGCTTTATGTACGTATATGCTGCTAATGGAAGAATATGCCTGATTGTCACATAAGAAGAACAATAAATTTCTCATAATTTTTAAATAAAGTTACTCACTGCACAAATTCTTCACTTAAATCACAGTTTGTGAGTAACAAAGCATGTCTAATTTGCACCACGCATTATATAATCACTAAAACTGGCCTGCACCAAGTAATCAACTAGTTTTCCATTTCTTAGAAATACTTTGTTTTGAATCTTCTAAAATTTTAGTATTTAGATCTGTCATAATTCAAGATTTTGCATAAACCTCAATTTTTTAATTGCTTTCAAAATACTCCATGTTTGCCTTGGTAAAAAAAAAGTTTCCTGCTTATGGAAAGAGAGAGAGACAGGGATAGACGGAATACAAAAGACAATGGGACTAAGAAATAGTACAAAAATTAAACAAAATTTATTCAAATTAATTTGGATGTAAGATAACGTGTGCATCATGAAATAAAATATTTAAAATTTTAGTACACATAATACATTTCAGGTTATCAATGTTAAAAATGCTTAAAGCTTTCCACGTTCATGGGTAAAAACACTTGTATATCAGCTCATGATGTTTCCACAAACTTGACTATTTTTTCTTATTTTGGCCTTTATGCTCATTCTTATACCTAAATTATATGAAAACATTTAGTGAGTTTCTAAATGTAATTATTTTTATAACTATTCCCCTCTCAGCATTTCTGCTTATTTATAAAGTAGCAGATAACATCAATACATATGTATACTGAAAAAAAAGAGACATTCGTTTTTATATTATTTGATGGAGATTTACTAGAAATAAATTATATTCATGGGTTTTAGCATGAGAATAGGAAATTATAAACCTTAGTAGAGCATAGGTATGGGGCAGATAGGTCAGTGACATTTATAAAGAACATTACCTTACACAGCTGTCCATTAACAAGCCTCTGAGATTACTGCTTGGCAGACCCATTAGTAAGATAGCAGAGAACCTGCTAAGGCCTCATTTCAATTACTCTCAAGTTTCTCCTGGAGTGACCTTAGATGTCCAGGATGAAAGGCCATTGCAGTTAGTCAATATACTTTCTACTACTAATTTTCTCTACTAATAAGATTAAAGTACATTATTTGATTGGATTTTAAGTTTCAAAATTTTAACAAGTGTAAAGATGTTAGAACTTACTATTAAGTAAAACCCTAAGGTATCAGGCAGTACCCCACCCCCCCATAGAAACTTGTTTTGTAAAGACTTACTGAGTTGATGTCTAATATCTATACCAACTTTTTATCAGAACCCAACAGGAATAACTGTTGCATATTAATAATGAAAGCAAGCTTCTCACCTAATCAACAGAAGCAAACTTCCCCCATGATTCCAATAAGGTGGCTTTCAGGGTGGTTATATGATTCAAAAGAGTTTAGCTCATTAATTTTGAAAAGGACCCTACAACACACACACACACACACACACACACACACACACACAGTTTGCACAGGAGTTAACGTAAAGCAACAGAAGGTGAAAGGTCAACCAGAAGTCTGATGAACAACTCTATACGTACTGTTCATCCCCTTAATGCCTGCTTAAAAAAATAAAAGAATGAGAAAAGTGTATTTGCATTTCTTTCTTTATTTATATGCTTCTTTTGAGCTCTGCCAGTTCACATAATCAAAATACTTCTGTCCCAAACAAATATTGCCAAAGCCCAGCATTTATGGAGATAGAAAACGAATTTACATCGCAATTTGTGGCTACTTGGTGATTTTTTAAGTATGCATGTTATGGATGTAGAATGTGGAATGATAGACAATTGAGACTTGAAAGTGGGGGTGAGGCGGGTGGGTGGTGGCAAATAACTTAATGGGTACAATATACATCATTTGAGTAATGGATACCATAAAAGCCCTGACTTGACCATGAGGCAATCTATCCACATGACAAATTACACTTGTAGCCCATAAATTGAGGCAAATACATCTTTTAAAGAAAAGAACACAGTTTAGAACTCAACCAATAAAACTGCAATGAACATGAATTCACGATCACTAGACATATGACAAAATAAGCTAGCATAAGTGAGAGACAGGAACAGCCAGCCGTGACCGAGACTCACAAACCTTCAGGGGTTGGAAGAGTAAGGTAGTGACTAGAAATTAAATAGGTCTTACATGTTTAAAGACGGCTTTTTATGTTGTCAAAATTTAGATAACTAAGCCAATAGATTGCTAAAAGAACGAAAGAGAGCTTGTAAAGGTAAAACTGACACATAAAAAATATATATCTAAAGTAAATCTCATCAATAGATTCAGGTAAAATAGATTGGCGAAAATGAGGAAGCAGCAAGTCTCCAGAAATGGAAAATATCTACCAAGTTTCAGGTGTGGAAAGTCTAATGAATTTCAAGAAGGATAAATAAAACTAACCATTCACTAATCACATCATAGACAGGAATTCCAAAAACAAAGCACACATTTCAAAACCAGCCAGAAAGAAAAAGCAGTTCACTTACAATTAAACGAATGCGAGCAACATCAAAAGCCAGAAAGTATTAGAATAATAACTTCAGTGAACAAAGAGAAAATAGCTCTCAACCTATATTTTAAAGATGATCACAATATGGGCAAATAACTACATTTTCTAAGAGGAAAAAATAATTGAGGCATCTCCTGTCAACTGACTCTCACAAAATGAAATTCTAAAGCATGTCTTTCAGAAAGAATGAAAACTGTACCAGAGTAGGATCTGGGATACAAGAAGAAAGAAAGAATGGCAAGAGAATAAAATCAGTAACAATATACAACAATAAACTGCTGAATTTGTGGGGCTTAAAAACAATTAAGATGGACGGCGCCTGTGGCTCAGTGAGTAGGGAGCCAGCTCCATATACCGAGGGTGGTGGGTTCGAACCCAGCCCCAGCCAAACTGCAAAAAAAAA
>NW_003852443.1:5377647-5382423 GCF_000181295.1 Otolemur garnettii
AAAAAAAAAAAAAAAAACAATTAAGATGGAACTAAAAATATCAAGTAGCAATCTCATCTATTTCAGAAGAGGATAAGGCCTTCTGCTTAGTCTTCTTAGTTTTGAATGGTTGATATGACAGCAGGGAAAATTAATGTAGACAGTATTAAGTTCCGTAAGCATGCTAAAATTACTAGGATAAACACTGACAGAAGGGAAAATAGCAACACTTTTCCTATCTGGTGATTAACTTCTGCAGGGGAGAAAAATTAATATATTTTTCTTATCACAAAAGGCTTGTGAATGAGATCCCTATAACAAGAGACAGATGAACAGGAGAAGAACATAACAAATTTGTTTAATGTAAGATTCATAAAACATAAATAAATTCTTCAGAAATGAAGACCTCATCAAAAAACAGAAAATGTATATTTTTGAGCTTAGGTTTAATGAAAAGTGGTCATATAGAAGTATGGTTAGACAGAAGTTGTATGTCCGAATGATCATAAACTAAGGCGACTGTAAGAAAAAAGTGTGCATGTTAGAAATTCAGCACCGAGCACTCATTAGTCTATCACTACCCCACCTCTCCTCTGAACATTATACATAGAACTTTTTGAGAAAATGAAAGAATTTTGTTTATGAATATGTTGATGGAAGAAACTGCTCAGAGAAAATCTGAAATGCAAAAAAAATGACTCAGGATATTTTTTTGGTCCCAAATTCAGGGCTTACATATCATTTTTTCTCTCAAAAACATAGTTTTTTAAAAATAACTTCAGATTAATATGAGGGTACAGATGATTAGGTTGCAATGTTTGTGTCTGTCAGATAAAGTTCCTGTTGTGTCCCACGTCCAGGTGTGCCATATACCCTTCCATTGTGCCTGTCAGGTGGAAGCACACCAATCCCTTTCCTCCTCCCCCTCTCTCCTCTGCCCTCCCTTCCCCTAACTTGAACTGAACTGAGTTTTCTCTTGTATGGGTATCTATTAGTTCTTCTACTGGCTTCATGTTCATATTGAGTACATTGGCTACTTGCTTTTCCATTCTTGTGATTCTCTACTAAGAAGAATGTGTTTCAACTCCATCCAGGTTAATACAAAAGATGTACAGTCTCCATCTTTTTACAGCTAAATAGTATTCCGTGATATATACACACACACACACATGCCAGTTTATTAATCCATTCATGGTTTGAAGAGCACTTAGGCTGTTTCCACATCTTGGTGATTGTAAATTGAGCTGCAATAAACAATCTAGTGCAAATGTTCTTATGATAAAATTTTTTTTTCTTTTGGGTAGATGCCTAGTAATGGGATCAAAAACATAGTTTTAAAACTAACTTTATAGTGCCCCAAATGGCTTATGACATGGGTTGGTCCATTTCTTACTGTACTACAATCATTTTTTAATGTTTTTCCCAAATTATACCATTGAAGTTCATCTTTAATGAATAATAAGCTAGAAATCCTATAAAGATAGAAGTAATGCACTTATATGCAAAACCGTTGTATCAAATCAAAATGAAATCCTTGTCTTGCCTTTAAGGAATTTAAGTTTAGAATGAGTATTTCTAAATTATTCTATTTAAAGAAAAGACAGATGGGTGCCTGAAAATTTCCTTTCAATGTACTTGTAAGGTACACTCCTCATCCTTAGAGCTGGTGGAAAATACAACCAGTCTAATGAATATGAAACTTCCAATAACTGAAAGCCATGATAAAGGGAACACATCCCTACCCTAAAATATGGGTTTCTCATCATTAATTGTATTTTTTTTTCTTTTGAGACAGAGTCTCAAGCTGTTGCCCTGGGTAGAGTGCTGTGGTGTCACAGTTCACACACAGCAACCTCCAACTCTTGGACTTAAGCGATTCTCTTGCCTCAGCCTCCCAGGTAGCTGGGACTACAGGCACCTGCCACAACACCAGCTATTTTATTTTTGTTGCAGTTGTCATTGTTGGTTTAGCTGGCCCAGGATGGGTTAGAACCCACCAGCCTCAGTGGATGTGGCTGGCGCCCTACCCACTGATCTATGGGGGCTGCCCATTAATTGTATTCTTAATTATTTAAATTCTGCATTTTGCCTCTACCTTCTGAAATTTCTAAGATAATGCCACTTTATTTTCAAAATGCTTACTGTCTTGGGTGGCACCTGTGGCTCAAAGGAGTAGGGTGCTGGTCCCATATACCAGAGGTGACGGGTTCAAACCTGGCCCAGCCAAAAAAAAAAAAAAAACGCTTACTGTTTCTAACTTGATGATATTTCCTGAAACTTCTATCAAAGTTCTGCACAGGGTTTTCTTTATGTCTGTGGAGCACATTACTGTGGCATCAGCGTTGCTATCCTCCCAGGCACACTTCCCCCATCAGGAGTTTATGGGCCCTAATGAGCCACAAAAGGATAAATTGTCTGGAATCAATTTCATCATCTTTCCTCAGAACCCTACCCCCAATAGTGATCAGCAAAAGCCATACGAGCTTCAAAGACTCATAACATGAGAAACAAAGTAAAGTGCATCAGTGAGAGACAAATGTGCTTTTCAGAGAATGCAAAGACACTCGAGGTGGAGGCAAAGATGTGACGGGTGTACTGCCTAAAACCTGTGCTTCTGTGTGCCAAAGCATCAACACAGAATTCCAAATGGAAGTAATTACTGGAGGCCAGACCAGCAAACAGAAGTCAGAATTTGACACTAAGTCCCAGTAGCGGTGGAGAGTGAAGAAAGATTTGAGTGAAGTTGCTGAGAAGTACATCTACCAGGAGCAAGTAAAGTTGTGTTTCATAATGTCAAAAACTCTACATCCCTTTCAGCCACTTTTTAGCCCCCTGCTCCCCTTTTCCATACCCTGCTCAATTTCCCTAGATAGCTAATGCTTACAATGGGAGGGAATATCTTTCTGTGCCCCTTCTGGTGGAATTATGCATAGATAGATGATTGATGGACATATGGTTGATAAACAGATCACTGCTCAGGGTCCTATCATATACACTTTTCCGCATCTGCAGTTTTTTCTTTAATAAGTTTTGGAAAGCCCTCAATGATAAAGCTCTAATTCTAGTCTTCTCAGAGACCACATGCGTAATACTTCATGTTATTAATGTACCACAATTCATCTACCCATTCTTTTACCAAAGGGCAGGGTCTTCGCTTCTTTTTCTGTTCATTTGCTACCACAAACAAGCCATTCACTACCACAAACAAGTCATTCACGCAAAGGATCTTTATTTAGTACCCTCTATGTGCCTGTTCCACTCTAGAAATAGTGAACAAAGTCTGCGCTTTCATAGAGCATTCATTCTAGTGAGGGCATAGGCAGGAATTTAACATGTAAAATGATGTTTTATTTGTAGGAAAGTAGGTAAGAGGGTAGAAAGTTGCGGAAATTACTTATTACTTTAGGTGGGGTGTTCAGGGAAGATCTCTCTGAATTGTTAATCAGAAACCTGAATGACTTGGAGGAGGAAACCATGAAAAGTATTAAGAGAAGGGCCTTCCGGTCAGAAGGCACAGCAAGCACTAGCATTCTGAAGGAGAGCATCTTAGACTGAGGAGAAGACACAGGGACGCCATCACAGCTGATGAACAGTGAGACACAGGCAGGCAGAGGGCTCAGGCAGATATCGTGGCCAGGGTCCAGAATGATGCAGGGGTTGGTAGGCTGTGAAAGGCACTTTAGAAACTGCCACAGTAAACACCCACAGATATTGCTAGATTAGTCTTGAAAAAGGCTATCAGTGGCTCCACACCTGTAGCTCAAGTGCCTAAGGCACCAGCCACATACACCAGAGCTGGCAGGTTCTAATCCAGCCCAGGCCTGCCAAACAACAATGACAACTATAACCAAAAACAAACAGCCCAGTGTTGTGGAGGGTGCCCATAGTTCCAGCTACTTGGGAGGCTGAGACACAAGAGGATTGCTTAAGCCCATGAGTTTGAGGTTGCTGTGAGCAATGACACCATGGCACTCTACCCAGTGTGACAGCTTGAGACTCTGTCTCAAAAAAAAGAAAGAAAAAGGCTATCAGAATTCACATTTCTAGAAGCAGTATATAAACACGGGCATTCGGCCTCCAGAGTCTGTGCTGCTGTGTGCCAGTCATTTGAATTTGCTCTTCTTAAACTTTATCCTCAATTTGAAAAGGTACTAGGAGAATAAAATAGTTGTATATAAAAGCTATGGAACTGTAATATTCTTGTTAGTTCATCAAGCTCAGAGAGACATGGACATTATACCCATGAAGAGGAAATAGGACAATTTCACAGGGAAAAAAAATGCTCAGGCTGAGGCAAAAATGAAATTCTGGTATAATTTCAGGTCCAATGGCCTCTGGAATAACATCTCTCAAGGCTAAAAATGGGATTGGCAGTGCCTACACAAAGCTAGGGGACAGAGTAAGTTGCTAAAAAGCCCATTAACAAGAGATAGAATTTTCCCACTGGAGGGATACAGTCTTTTAAAGATGCTAAAACGTTGACTTTCAAATGTACGTATAACAGAGCAACTTATATCAGTAAGAATGGGTAAAAATCAAACCGAAAATAATTTGTTTTGATCATTATTGTGTAATATTTTCTCAGAATTTCTGGCTTCATCTTCTGTTGACATCTTACAGTCTGTGAGAGAGAAAGCAGTGGGCAGTGGGACTAGGTTGAACAAGACAGGCCTGAAGGTCAAGGGAAAAGTCAAAGCCTTGGAGATGAACCACAAATATCTACTGTGGTTCTATATTGCCTTTTCAGGAAAAAGGTATAAGGAACTCTCATTAATCTTATATTTACAATGTAAGGAT
>NW_003852443.1:5382443-5402993 GCF_000181295.1 Otolemur garnettii
TACTGTGGTTCTATATTGCCTTTTCAGGAAAAAGGTATAAGGAACTCTCATTAATCTTATATTTACAATGTAAGGATAAGCTATTTTACATAAACTTGTAGCATTTTTAGGGGATTATGAAACATTCACTTAAAATAACCATGTATCCAAAAGGATAAACCCTGAAAGGGGGGGGAGCTAGAGGAGGCCTCCTGTATAAGAAGAAAGTCTTTATCTCTTTGGAATTCCTAATTTAATCAAGTTTTCATTTGTATCTTGGGCTTAAACATAGACATTTAGAACAGAACCAAAAGAGAGACAAAAAAGTCTGCTCCAAATGAAGCAGTCAATTCAATTTCAGTTATACTCTCTAGCCATCATTTGGCTTTTAAAATTCTGATAACCTGCCCTCAAAAAGTGAAGCATTTCCTCTTGTCTAGATGACATAACCTGTTTCCATCTCAAATAGGCCTTTTGGGAACCTGGGATCTGGCTTATTTTCCTCAAGCCATATATGACTCCATATAAACCAGGGCTGTATGTCCCATCTGCACCCCACAGAGGGATCCCTGGAAGGCACGGCTTCCTATCATTCTTGGGCCGATGCCTTCACCAAATTCTGTTTCAAGAAGGCATTTGTTCCTGTTTTCTTTGCACTTACCTTGTGAAGTCTCATCCCCACAACATCGACATCTGACAGTGGCTTTGGGTGTTGGCTAAAGAGAAAGCAGCAAGCAGCAGTTACAGAGGTGGTTTCCTGTGGAGACAGCAACTTAGCACAGCCAAGTTCAGGTCAACCTCCGAATACTAAAACTGAGAAGTCACCGAGAGTGTAACCAGACAGCTAAGGGTTTTCACTACACCTACACATGCAGCAGTAGGGCATTTGGGGTGCTGAATTTTCTTTAAACACAAAGTTTTGCTTTAAAAAAAAATGTTTTTTGCAAATTACAAAGACTTTATGACAAACTTTTGGGAAAGTTTTTGGGAAAGAAAAACCTTCTTTCTTTAAAATATGTTATCAAGAAACCATTATACATTCCATATAATGCATTGCTGTTATACCTTAAAAGTACCTCCTGGAAAGGATCCCATCTTATATTTCTTTTTATTTCTTACTGCACTAGCAGGATGTGCTCCTAGTAGTTGAAGATATGCATCAATCTGTCATTTGTTTGTTCATCCTTTGATTCCTTCGTTCATACATTAATTCATTTGACAAATTTATTAAACATATATTGAGCTTTCCTTTTTATAAGGATATAACCACAAAGAAGATATAATCGTGCCCTCAGTAAGTTTACTGAATGTAGCTGGGTAAAGAACACTGAACAACTAATTGTGAACAACATGTCAGAATTACAAGAGGAATTTATATGGAATATAGTGGGTGAATGGGGAAATGGGCATTCTAACCGGGGTAAAAGAGTTGATTAAAAGAGCTGATTCTCTATGGAGCATATTGCAAGTACAAGTTGGATCTATTAGGTGTAGAACACAAATGTCTTAATGCTGTGATTGGGTAAATGAGGTGAAGGCTCTGTTAATTAGTAGGATGTAAGCACTCCAATTTGTACAAATAATCAACACATTGACTCCCACAATGGCATAAATGTATTCATGATCTATGTACAAATGACTTAATAAAAAAAAAAAACGAAAAAGAAATGGGGCAAAAGACAAAAAGAAGAGAGAGATGATTCTTGAACTGTGGTAAAGATTATTGCATGGATATTTTCCACAGAAGGAAATGCATTCCCAGGTGAGGGTATGTGCAAAGATCCAGAGGCACAGAACAATACAGTATGTTTTGATAATTGTAACTCATGCTATATTGATAAATTGTAGTGGAACCTGGCAAGGGATGAGACTGAAATATAAACAAAATGATTTTTAGCATCATGAGGCATTTCTTTTGAAGAACAAAAATAAATGACAAGTATATGTATGTAATACTTCTTAATAAATATTTTTGCTAAAGATTGAACACTGTAAGGACATTAATGAAAAGTATTCAGGGGCTTTCAGTACATGGCTTGTGTCAAAAAAATGCTTGGCTATTACAGATGTTCACAAATGGGAATGTTCAAACTAAGTGCTAACCCGTGAAGCAGAACTAGATTATAAAATACGATAGAGAGTACCAAGAAAACTGTACACACATTTTAAGCAAGGAAAATTTCGTATTAAAATTTAATACTCAATATATAACAATAACAAAAGATGAATACAAGTCATGTTGAGCACCTCTTATAATTGCAGAAGTCAAATGCGACTTGAATATCACAAATTTAATACAGATTTTTTCCTTTCTTAAAATGTTTATACATTCTTTGGCACCCTCTGTATATTCGCTTTATTCTTATGTATCAGAATGGCTTAAACCCAATAGAAAATTACAGCATCTACAATAGAGCCAACCAAGAAGAAGGCTTTCAGTAAATAGGTGTTGATGGAAATACCACACTGAGGGGGCTTTTGGCAAACAAAGAAATCCTTCGGGTACTGATCCAGCTCTCAAGTCTGTAACTGTTAGTGATCTTTTGGTAATTACAGTTATCTTCCCTTGGGAATCTCTGGAGTTGCATTCATTAGGTCTCTTTTGGGTCTCGATTCTTAATTAAACTTTCTCCTATCTGACACATACCTGGAGATACCTGAAAATGTGTTCTGGAGGTGTGCCTGGGCAGGTTCCAAGAACAGAGCTATCCAACTATCAGACTTGGACACACAAACCAAAGAGGGGTGGGGGCAGTTGCTCCTATTAGCAGCAATTCAAAATGCCCAAATCAAAAGGAGAAAAGCAAGAGATCCACAACAAAAGCAGCAGAATACTGTCTCCTCACTGCTCGCCCTCCTCCTGTTAGGTGCATGTGGCTAGGAGGCGGAGTGATTAAGGCAGTGAAGTGGGTACAGAGAAGAAAAAGAGTAATGAGCCGACAGGTACCCCCGAGACTCGCTCATGCCTCTGCTCAGCTCACCACTTTAACTAGTCGGTCTCAGGACACAGATACCACATTTCAGTATCCACATTTCAGTTTTATATGTGGAAGTCTGTATGTCCATGTAAAATTCTAGACTACTGAATTGCAAATAAACATTTGGAACAAAATCTGTTCATACCCTTGGGACTGGTTGCAGCTACATCGTATCTAGGGAAATCAGTGTTCTTGAACTTATTTTTCTAAATAGAACGTGGTTATACATTTGAGTGTATCTATAGTCTGACTTTGATTGGTCCCATAAGAAAGAATGGAGCTTGATTAGCATCAATTTGCAATTTCTTTGCAAAATCACTCTGATCTCCATCAGAAGAAATCAACCACAACATAGCACCTAATACATGTTATTGCCCAGCACAAATTTCACTTCCACATGAAAATTTTAAACACGTTAAATTGTTCGTATAATTTAAGGTTTAGTTATTTATATTTATTTTTAACACCCAGATTCAACGGTGAATTATTTTCATTTTGAATTGAGGCAAAACTCATTCACTTAGTTCAGTTCAATTTAAGCTCAATTACCTCAGCTCAAAACAAATAATACTGCTAACGTTTTTTCATAGTTTGATATCCTGCTCTTACATACAATTGCATCTTACCTAAAATAGCTTGTATGTATCCTACATACATCTCTCTAAGTACAATGAAGGTTTTATTTTAATTTAACAAACTTACTAAGTGAAGGATCATGTACTCTTTCTAATCTCAAAGAGTCAGTTGAGTTTCAAATAGACTCTGCTCTCATTTGACCTTTATGACTTGCTAAGGTGCATCTGATGCCTTCATCCACATTACTCAGAGCGAATCTGAGCAAACGATTAGACTCAAATTTTCAGAGCAAAATAATCAGGAAGCATTCTAGTAGTGGTGTGGCATAGAAGAAAGAGTTCAGTCTGTGGAGTGAGACAGATAGAGACTCGAGTCCTAGCTCTGCCTTCTGTTAACCATGTCACTCCTAAACAAGTTAATGAAGCTCTCTAAGCCACAATGTCCTCATCTGTAAAACAACGCCTGCCTCTGGGACTAATGTTAGCACAATAGAGGTACCATTGTGCCTATTAATAAACAATAAAGCACTTCTATTCGTTGGTCAATACCTGTTGCCCAAAGTCTACTATGCCCCATTCGACATCAGAATCCTCTGGAACTTCCCAAATTCAGGAACCAAAGGTCAATGCCTCACCAAAGAGAGGCTTCTGGAATTCTACTCCAGTGCTGCCAATCCCAAGGGTCAGTGCCCTTATCCCACTGATTGCTAAGTGTTTTTACTATCTCGTCTGCCTACATCAAAGAGTTCTGTTGTGTTTTGCTTTTAGGATTTAGTGAGCTAACAATACCGGGCATTTAGTAAGGATTTGCTACCTTATCTGTGCCTAACCTCACAATGCAAGATTTGTCTGCATGGATAATTGATGAGGTCAGAGAAGCTTGTCCTCCCAAATTATATCCTCCTTTCTTAGATCACTGGTGATGCTGATGACGTATCTTTAGTATAAATGTATTTAGTGACCTTAAAAGCAGGAAAAGTAAGCCATTTCTAAACTGTATCAAAATAAGTTAACAGACTAAATTTGGATTTCAAGATGACTTATTTTCCACTTGTGTACAAATCCACTTAGACAATGAAAGTCTCCACGTTGTTTGTGTTCGTGTGTTTGTATGGTGTGCAGATGCTGTACAATCATAAGTTAAACACACGCAGAATTACAGACAGAAAAATGTGCCTGATTTAGTTTAACTATATAAAGTATTAACCCAAATAATCTATAATTTCTTTCTTTTAGTCCTAGGAAAGTTTAGTTCTCAAAAGAAATCATAAATTTCCTTTCTCAAATTTATAGTTAAAGAAAATGGCTAATTCAGAAATATAAAAATCCAAGAATCATGCAAATATTTGACTTTGAAAAGATCAGCTTATAATCAAGTAAACAGAGGCATGGCAAAGATGTTTGCTCCTTCCTAGGTTTACTGCTACTCCTCTTCATGTAGGATCATAATGTGAGTATATGTCTCTAAATATTTCTACTCACAATCAACTTATGTACACTGGATTTGAAGCACTTCTGCTCCCTCACTCTTCCTGCTGGCCTGATAGGATACAATTAGCATAGTATATTAGGCAGGGCAGAGAGCCGGTAGCTTGCCAATCAGATTTGCTGTCAAAACAGTGGGTGTTTCCACTTCTAGTCATTCCTGACAGTACTGTTAGGAATTAAATCATGCCATTAGCTGAGCACTATTTGGCTGTGGAAACCCAGTAGGTCATCAGTTTATGTCCCCGCCCTCCGGACAAGTGGCAGGTGGAGCAACACTAGCCCCTGCTCATGCCATGAGCTGGAGGCTCTGGCCAGTAGGGGAGAGTTTGCAGGGTTTTGTTTTTTTTTTAATTCATCAGGCCATATGCTGCCAGGCTCTCATGCAAATAGACAAAATTGCAAATAATAAAAAAGAACCAACTGTTTTAGTAGTTGGCTGTTTTCTGTCATCATTACCATCTATGCAAGAGGCCAGTTAATGAAAGAGGGGTCTTGGACTCCCAGTGACATCAACCTAAAGAGATGGACACTTCAAAATCCAAGCTTCATTCAAACCATGTTAAACCTCTGCCCTAGGGTAACTCAGTGCCAAGTGTCTCTTTGGCTGAAAAGCAAGGGAACCAGCCTTCCAGCTGGCCTAGAGACTGGGCACGCGTCTCTAATGCTTCCTGCAGCTGAGGCCCATTGTCCACTGATGTGATAAGAGAGAAAAGGTTAAGTTTTACTTCGGTTGGGTTAAGTTGGGGTTCAGGGGTTTATCAGATTCAGACACACTTTGAATAAGCAGCTTTAGAAATAGAAAAGTTTTACCAATGCAATTTTCTGTTTTAAAATTACAAGAAAATTAGCTTTTATAGGCTGTTTAGAAAACCCTAACTTTTTAATATCAAAGACTGCAAGAATATCTCTCTGAGCAGATTCTAAATTCTTGAAATACTTGCATTTGAAATTAAAATGTTGCTAAACTTTTGTATAATTCCTACTATTGCTATATTCATAATTATTACCAAGTTCCCAGTCTGTACAAATGGAGAATTTCACACCCTTGATAGAATTCACACATTTATTTCTCATTTTAAGGCAATAAACCCCCAACCAAAAAAATGAAGTAGACCAACTCTGAATTCCTATTTGTATGCATATATTTAAAATAACTCCATTTTAGAAATGTTGTGCTAACATTCATTTGCACCTCTATCAGGTCTCTTTGAAACCATAATTTGCACGTTTTTAAAGACAATTCGAGTCAGTTTTACTCAATTAATATGCAATGTGTTGCATTTCAAAAATTGTCAAAATAAAAGTATCACAGAAATCCGTATACATGCATGCACTTCTCTATAGTGGGAGAAGTTCACGATGAAAGTCTCTTGTTCATTTCTTGTACAAGAACATACTGAAGAGTACTTTTGCCCATAGTGGCCAGCCACAACAAATGTCTTACAAGAAAACAAAAGCAAATTATTTCCTGTTCTGTTTTTCCCTCCTGTGTCACCAAAACCTGTGCTCCTAGTGTTTCACTGGGCTTGCTTTTACCTCCTGGCTAATTTGTAATCTAAAGTGTGATGATGAAACACGTGGGCTTAGCTTTACTGTCAGGAATCATTCCCAGACCCACGGAGGGACAAATCATAATGAAGGCAGCAAAGACTTGCCTCCAACAAACTGTCATAAATATATAACTTGACAGCTTTTCAGTGATGAAAAATTGTTAGTTCATAGATGAAATTAACATTGGTGGAAAAACTATTTCATGTTGTATATAAAAAAACAATGAGAACAATGAAAGATAATGTTCCCTTTAATTTTTCGAGAGACTGTTATTAGAGAGTCCCATAGAAGAGAATAAAAGGTTCTATTGTCACTGATTTTTGTCATTGTGTATACCAAATTAATTTGAATTTTTTTCCAAGTGAAAGACTTTCCTTCACTTGGAGACAGGGCTTGTTGATGCCCACTGCGTCATGTCTTACAAAGAAAGGTCTCCCTTTCCAACAAATCTAAAGCTGAAAAATAGTATCAACCCAACCTGAACTTGGATGTAAATAGAAGCAAGTAGTAAGTCAGTCAGTCCATGAAGGATAAATGATAAGATTTTCAAACATTTTCATGTTATGAGAAACCATATTTGTGAGGTACAAAAGAATAGGTATTTTCTAATATCTCAGGAAGAAATTTCAAGATATATTACTTTTCACAATGAATTCTAAAATTTGTGATTCACATTTAATGATGATAAACATTCTTCTCTGATTTGAAAATACAAGCCAAGAACAGGCAAATTTATTACATAGTGTAAAAATCTATCTAGTACATTACAATGCACTCAATGACTCAATGACAGTCAATCCTAAATCTTAGGAGGAAATTGGCTAATCAGATTCAGTGTTAAAGAAACCAAACGTACAAACAACTTACTCATGAAAATCCCATTCTCGATTAGCTAAAAGAAAAAGGCCATAAATAAAATATACATGGTTCTCATACATAGGAAGCAAAACATTTAATCATTTCTTCTATTAATTTTTGTACATAATGGCAGATTTAATCACTACTCATAAACCTGTATTACACAGTTATAGGGTACTTAACATAGTGCCAAGATCCATGGGCATTATGAAGAAAGAGACATGTTCTTTGCCCCTTACAAGTTCATTCTCTAAATGTAAATATGACTGCACACACATGCACACATGCAAGCCCACACATGCACTGGCTTGCTGCAAGAAGAAATGTCCCTCAGCAGCCAGGTCTTTCTGCACATTATCTCATTCATCAACATCTCTCTCTCAAAACATTCCATTAATAAATCCTCAGGCATTAACAGAATTGGAACACTGTCTAGCTTGTCCTGTTGCTTGCTATAGGCCATATTAAAGACTATACCAAAGAAGTACATATGAGTACTTCTAACAGACCAATTTGCTTCTGCCATTAAACTAAATGCAATATATTTAAACTATAATGAACAAACAGAGGCAATATGATATGGGGAAGTACCCCAGGCATCAAAATACTTTTCATTAACTAGGAAATGTGTCCTCCCAACCTAAGGAAGTCCACTACAGGAAGATCAATTATTCCATCCTCTTGTGGCCATTACTGCTATGATGCGAGTCCAGCTCAGTGCTACATTCCTAACTGCAGATGAGTTTGCCTTTGGTATCATCGACTGTTCACTCAGAGATTTTCACGTAAAGGTCTAAAATGGCTGATTAAATCAGGTGGTTCAGAGGCATTTCACGAGCCTGACATCTAGAACAAGAGTAGATAATTAATAAGGCTGACAGAGCCCATTATTTTTACACTCAAGTGCATCACATTAAATTAGCAGACAGAGGCCACATGATGTGTGACATTTTTTCCACTGATAATCATTTATATATGGTGTCACTTTTGCTATCATATTTTTCTCTTCCATGGGCTGGACTCCAACAGCAAGTCACTCAGCAGCCATTCTATCTAATCCCAGGTTTTGTTTGTTTTGTTTTTGTTTTTTCCTTAACTGGGAACGCTATTTAGAGTTCTTCTCACTGCTAGTAAGTGTAGTGGGAAAGATGGTTGAATGAAAACAAAATATCAGCAGAGATAAAAAGTATAGAGCTAATATTGTTTGAGTCAAAGGATGTCCAGTGTGTTTAGGAAAAGATCTGACCTTAACTTTAAGGTTAGAAAAATAATTTTTCACTCTCCTACTTTCAGAAATGATATTTGTTCATCCTAATGAACAGATTATCTCATAAAATGCAGCTGCCCTTTGAGAAACAAATAAAAATATTCTTATCTGGCCTGTCCTTTCCAATTGTATGATTGGTTATTGTATAAATTCTCATTTTCATGCATTAAAAAAATTAAACCAAGAACTTCCATTATTGGTAATGATAGAAATAGTACACTCACCTATACACCAAGGCTTTCATTATAGAAATAATGATTGAAAAGTGATTGCTATAGTTAAGTAAATCATAAGCATGAAACTGCCTTCAGAAGAAGGAAACCCACCCTGGGCAAACACACTGAATATTCAAATACTTGCTGCTGTTGCAGTCTCTCTAAAAGGAATCATCAAACCAGTGCTGCTTCCATTTGGAACTCAAAAGAGAAGGTGCAACACAGTGAGTGAAATTCATCTATTCTTCCTTTCATCACTTTTCTTTTTACCTAAAATAGAATTACAGAAAAAATTGATCATTTGACTAATTTATGATACAGTGTATGACTCCAAAAGGCCCTTACATGTAAAATGTTTAATGGAATATTTGTCATCAGTGAAATAGTCACCTGCCATTTGTGTAATGTGACACCTCTACCTGTAGAACTCAAAGTAATGGAAAGTATTATCCCACAAACACCGTCATCTAATGTTCAGTACAGCTACTAATGCCTGGGAGGACACTGCTGTGGCTATGTAGAAAATGTTCTCCCCTAAACATGTTTTTTCTTAGTTACAATAAAATAGTTTTAAAAATTCTATTCTATCTTACTAGATTAATTAACCTTTTAAGTCCACTATAAAACCTTCACCTATGAGCCCTACCTCTACCTAGCAAACTCTTCTTCCAAATCCCTACATAACCCCACTTACAACTTCAGCTTTCTGTACTTAGGAAATATTATTGGGTCAGAATATCAGATCCTGGATCTGCCCATCAAGTTACTTCCAGACACTCTATTCAGAGAAAAGAGTAACTTCTCATCCTCCTGCCCATACATTTAATGACACTGGTATGGAAGATTTTCCAATGGTCTCTGAGCTTTGTAAGGTAGACTTTGTCTAAGACACTGCTCTAGGCTCTATGTCTTACTGATTAAGTCTGTCATTTACTGGAGAGCTTCAGGCTTCTCCCTGTCAGCTCAGGTTTGTGTGCAGATAAGTCATGTGGTTAAAGCACACTGGATGCCACACTAACAGATGTCAAAAAAACATGAGATGCGGAAGTCATTTTTAAAGCCTTTCAGAAGTGAAATCATCTGCTGAGGCAGTCTTAAGGGTCCAATAAGCAAATATGAATTATCCCTGATTGTCAGAGGCTGATTGGGTTCCACAGAATTGGCCCCTTAAATTCTTTCAAACCTGTGAGTGGGAGGGTCTCTGTGTAGAGGGCTGACCTCACAGGAGGACAGAAACCACTTGACACAGTGTAATTCAAAAAGATATACTTGAGAAGCTCACTAGTCCTTCAGTATAGCTCTTCAGGACTTCTGCAGTAATGATATCTTCACTTCCCTGTGGGTTGGACGGCAGGAACTGAGTGGGGAATGACAGAAAACATGACTGAAGTCGGTAAATGCACTACAGATAAACTTCGTTTTCTCACGATCTTGTGCAGGACCTCCCTTAATTATAAGGACATAACTCCATGTAGAAAAATATACAAACAGCCTTTTCCCCCAAGTCATATTGTCCATAAATTCCAAAGCAAGTCTATTGATGCAGATTATCCTGCAATTCTTTTTATCTCATATATCAGGTCCAGTAATTAGATGTGTTGTGAAAAAACTGGTGCATATAAAAACATTATTTTATACATTTGTATTATGTAGTGGCTGTCGCTATAATTTTAGGATTCAAAAAATATAATAATTAAGGATTAATTTAAAGACTACCCATAAGAACATCACTGCGTACCTCCACATGCTCCGGGCAAGGAAGCTCTGCCTGCAGGTGTGATGTCATCATAGCACTCCATCGCCATTTCTGCAGTCTGGAGTCTTCACCTTTCTTTCACCTTTGAACTTCATACAATCACACTTTATCAACCACTGGTCCTCTCTGTGGATCATCTACCAACTACTGGTCATTCCCCAGCATTTTTTGAAGAATCACTCCCAACTAGCTTCCAAAACTTCATCTTGTGAATTAGATTATTGATTTTATCCAATCTCTTTTTAACCTGTCTCAATTTACTTTCCTTCCCCTTTTAATAAAACTTAATGATCCCCGCTTACTTCATCTCCTCCTTCAAGAATTCCATAGTCCATCTAGCTCAGTGCTTTTCAAACTTAATTCCAAATTACTTGGGCACTTTGATAAAATGCAGATTCTCACTCAGTAGACCTACATGGAGCCTAAAAGGATGCATTTCAAATAAGCTGTAAGATGATGTCAATGCTCCTGGACCTCAGATACACACTAAGTAACAAGCTTCTGGCCTACCATTGTATCTCTGGTCCTTAAACTCATATAGGGCAGGCAACATGTATGTTTCATCTTTATATCTCCAGTGCATCCTAAGTCCTTGACACATCACAGTGTTCAATAAATAGTTGTTGAATAAGTGACTGAATGAATAAATCCATTACATTCACCTTGTACTTAAAAAATTCTACTTAAAATAGAGTATTTGTATTTGCAACTTTTCCTTGGACTGAAATTTAGTTGAGGGCAAGTATCATGCTCTGTACTTCCTTGTATCTTCAAAGAGCTGTATATGCACTTTATGTCCACAGAAAATAGGGATGCAATATAAATATTTTCTAAATAGTCAATTGATAAAAACATTGATTAGATTGATTGAATAAGTAACTGGAAAAAGAAGGGCATTGACAGGTGTCATTTAATAAGCAGGCCATATATATAGACGGAGAGCCTTGAGTCTAGCACAGGCAGAGGTAGAGGGCAGAAATACTAAAATGAGCAACCAGGAAATAAGGCATTTTGTAGACACAGACACACTCTAATGAGAAAAGTGCTTCAGTTAGTTAAAATGCCAAGCCAGGGGTTGATAGGCTTGGGAATAAAACCAAGCATTATTACACGGAGTAGGCAGATGGTACATTTTTTTTCTTAATTCAAAGCTTCACTTTTGTAAATAACAATGGAAATTGAACAACTGGCACATATCAAGCTTTGAAGGCTATGTTAAGAATTTTTAGAAGTGAATTTCCTCAACAATTTCTGCCTTTGGAACGTTTAAATGTCTCTGACTTGCGGCATTATTTATTTAGGATTTCACATCTGTGTGGTATCTTCTCCAGCAGGCTGCAGCCAAGTAGGGACTTTATCCATGCACGCAGTAGGCACACAGTTATACTTGTTGAAAAAATAACATGCTAGGAGAACCTGAGTGACATAATACTCTGGTTTCTGGTATTACATAGTAGGCAGAGAAGCTCAAGAAGGGGCCAGGA
This sequence comes from Otolemur garnettii, assembly GCF_000181295.1. NCBI lineage: Eukaryota > Metazoa > Chordata > Mammalia > Primates > Galagidae > Otolemur > Otolemur garnettii. The sequence continues at coordinate 5,394,595 of NW_003852443.1, forward strand.
AGTAGAATTCAAGGCATGCAGTTTGCGTGAGTACCAGCATGGAGAGGGAAATGCCACATATATCAGATGTGGATTTCTTTCTTTATTTTTCTTTTCCATTATTTTTTATTCCCAGAAGATGAACTAGCCTGCAATTCTGCCAATCATTGGTTCTTTAAAAATATCATATCATGTAAATAAATTAAAATTGTGGTGCCCCTGAAGTTTTCAGAATCACTTCACCAAACACTGATTCTGCCACCAGATTACAAGTAAGCCAGATGCAAATAATTTATCAGTAGGGACAATGAGCTATTATCTTGTGACCGTATTGTATCTGTCAGAAAAGTAATTGAGGTGTTGATTCTCAGAAAGAGAGTATACAGTCATACACATATGGGCATTGGGAACTATATAGTTCAAAATATAACTAGGATGTTTCTGATTCATGTTTTAATCTATTAACTACCTATTCCATAATTATTTAGACACTTATACTTTGATTCTGTTTAAAGATGCATTCTGCAATAATGCAGAAACTTCTCATGCATAGAGTATTTAAAATAGAATGAAATGAGTATCTTAAAATTATACATAACATTTAACTTCACTTAAAATGAGAGTGCTCAAAGAAGCAGATTTCCATGGCATTTTCATTATGCAGAGAGGTAAACAACAAATAAATAAGCCATCCATGAATATGAAATTAACAGCATGATAATTGCTTTACTCCTAGAGTGCGTACCATATTAAATCCTCAAATAAACACTTACTTAACCTCATTCTCACGTATGCCTATTGCTTTTATCAAAAACAGCGTACCTGGAACACTCAATCTAAGACAACTTCCACAGTGAGATACAAAGTCCACAGCACAGAAATCACTGCTGTTCCCTGGAAATTTCACGTTTCTTAATATGTTCTAAATTGGGGGTATATTTGAAAACTAGTGAACATGAGAGGAAATTTAGAAAGCAATAAAAAACGTATTTCACATGCCTTTCTTATTTTGAACATTACATCATTTACTTAACTCATCTGTTAGTTCCTAAAAACCTCATCCAGATAATCAGAACAGCCATTTCAGAGAGGTGCAACCTTCCTGCTGAGACCACCTCCAAGCTGGCTCTCACTCTAGCACAGACCCCTGCTGGCTTGTTTTACAATATTTATGCAGGAAACTGTTAAATCTTATTTCTGCTGAATTTTTTCTTCTCTGCATAAGGCAGGAATGTTTTTCATAGTTTTCTATGGCTCTTACTTCATAGCTAAAGTCTATCTTGTGTTCTGGGCCTAGCCTTGCCCTAAATTTAACCTCGAGTAATGGTTTCTCCATCTTATTCATAGCCTGAAACTGACTCATTTATAAAAAGTCTGCTGGCAGGACTGGAGTTTTCCGGTAAGCAAGGGTTAAAAGGTCAGTAATAATGTTACCTCTACTCTTATGAGTATGCAGCTGGTAGAGTTCAAGGCATTTGGATACAGCCTAACAAAAACCTCTCATCATTCTCCACAACGTACTTACTCAAGGTTAAGTTTTAGAGGGATGTATGGCTTGTGTGCACAAGGAAACAGGAACCACTTCCTTGGGAGTCAGTGACTAAACTGTAAAAAAAATAAATTAAATTAAAAGGAAAAAAAAAAACAATTATGAGATCCCCCAAAAGGAAAATCTTATTGTCCCAAATAAGCACCTTTAAAAATTATTAAGTTTTATTGTTCTAGTGATGAAATTAGAATGTCTTTGTTGATCTACTTAAATTTGACTCAATGGGTAAATTTAAGCCTGAGGCTTTTATGCCATTATCAGAGGCTCTGTCAGTGAGTGCTTTAACCTAATTACATTTGATGCAGCAAATCAACAAAACCACTGCTGGTTATGACCTCTGCCAATAGCACTAGCGAGCTAGACAAATGGAGCTTAAGATGTTATTAGTTGTTCTGTTGCAAAGTTCCAGATACAACCCAACAGGAAGCTGTTGCACGACTTGGGCATGCATCCTCCAGATGGCATTCTGCATTGGCTTGTGGCAAGGCTCACAGGGATACTGGCACATTTTCTCTGTCAAAATGAAAGTTTTCCAATTACAAGGAGATAATGTGAGGAGATGCAAACTTAATCTCTTGAACAAAAGGTTGCAAGCTGTGTAATAGCCATTTCAGGGGAGAGATTTCACTATAGTTCAATTGATTTAAACGTTGCAGATCACAAAAAGGCCTATCTTTCCTAATAAACCTAAGGAGTCAGCTGAACTGGATTCTATTTACTGAAACACTATTATAGTGCTTTTATCATTTAAGGGATGCTTCTTTTAAGGCAGCATTTGTCCGCTGAATTGAAGTCTGTCATTATTTTTTTGTTTTTTCATAATGCATGAATAGGTACAAAGAAGCCATATTCCTTTTGGCTAAACACTGAATGCCTTAAATGAAGGCTTCGGGTGTGATGTAGCAGACCACTACTGGTTATTGAATCATAGACTTGAATTAGCAAGACTGTGTCATAAATGGGAAGAAAACCATATTCTCATCAAATCTTGCAAGACAATTTATTTAAAATGTTAGCACTCTTTATTTTCTAACTCAGGGAACATTGGTAAAAGTAGTATGTAGCACTATCAATAACTATGAAAATGAAGTGATATACCTTAGAACTTGTCTAAAAATACCCAGCCCATCAAGGCAAGTCAGTAGGTACTTTTTGGTAAGGTTACTTCTCAGGAAGATGTGAATTTGCAAGTTGACATGACCATTCTGTTATGAAGCAGGAGAGCCACTGTATATCTATTTCTACAAATCCAGCAGGGATTCTACATAGGATAAAAATGTGTGTGCCAGATTGTTTTACAGGATAACTGCAATCACACTCCTGCACTAAATACCTTATACAGAATTTTAACTGTTTAAAGACGAAAATGATCATGCAGCTCTAATATAGGTGAAGATTCTTTCATATTTATGCTAGATTCCTTTCCTTTGTGATTGAAGGAGAATTAATCAGTCCAAACATGTTAAGCACAGACTCAACATATAAAAGACCACAAAGTATATATCCCCAAATAAGGCAATTCACACATAGAAAAATACTTTTACATTCGATTTTAAAACACTTAAAAATATATTTAGGCTATTTAGATAAAGATCGCTGCTGCAAGGCTGCGCAAACACTGAACTCCATCCGACAGAAATCATAGTAAGCAGATGCCTTCTGATGTTTCCATAGGAAATACCTGGGAAACTCTTGTTTCTTTACTGAAATTCAGTCAGCTAAATAAAGCAGAATTATAAATTCTAAGTAGTCTCAGCTGCAACATTGTAAGATCTGTAAATCATTCAGAACTCCAAGCCAGCCCTTCAAATCACTCAGAAAACTTAACAGATTCCTACCGAAGAGTTAACATTTCCAAGCAATGAGCATTTTTAAAAAGCCTCAACATCAACATAAAGTGGTCTAGAACAGCTGTTGTAAAACTCAACATCAATTTTATGTTGGCTCAACTACTAAACAGCAATCACAATGGCATCCCCTAGGAGGTATTTAAGGGCCCAAGTGTATAGCAATTTAAAAACTAAGCAGGAAATCAAAACTAATTCCTAGCGTGTTTACAAAAATACTCCTCCCTATGTTCTTGTACCACCACCTAGTGGTTACGTAGCTCTCAGTCTGACCACTAACAGAAACAAACTAGAAGAAAGAGGGAAGAAAAGGAGGGAGGAAGAAAGAAAGGAAAGCTGAGAAAGAAAAATAGAAGGGAGTGAAAATATGAAGAAAAGAGGAGAAGGAAGTAAAAACAAACTAAAAAACAAAAGCAAAACAAGTACACATATGATAATTTCTCGGTCTTATCATCATAAAATTCATAGAATGTGACGATTAAAATTAAAACGTTATTTAAAACCATTTTGCTTTGCCCATTTATCAAGTATATGAAAATTGTATAGTTGGCATAACAACTGCCTGTCTAAAAAAATGCAGTCAAATTTCTAGGGATGTCTCCTACAGGTATAATTGCCTGTGTGGGAGATGATGTAAATACAAGATTAAAACATTATTTGTAATAGCCTCAATGTTGATCAGGAAATCTGTTTATATAAATTATGGTACATTTATACAGTAGTATGCATAACAGATTACATCCCCGATTGTAAATCCTTATATCATGCTATGGAACAATCTGTAAGAAACTTGGTAGAGTGGGGAGAAAAATGATGAAGAGTAATGTGTTTTATATTTGGCCATTTGTATACAAACATTTTCTTTTATACATGCACAATATCTCTGGAAGGACAAACAAGAAGCTGGAAAGTTACCTCAACAGAGGGGAACCGGTTGAGTTGGAAACCAAGGAGGAAAGGAAACATTTTATAGTTCGAAGCATAGGAATGTACTACCTATTCAAAACTAAATAAACAAATTTTAACTCTAAAAAGTAGTACATGATTTTTAAAAACGGTTACCTGTGGCTTTTTTGAATCAATAGAACACCCCTGAGATTTTCCATTTGAAGACACACTTGTCAAATATAATGTGAAAGCAAATTTACTGTAAATATGACAAAAATGGAAGCTTTGCTTTTTCTCTATAAAAAGAAATGCAATAGCCTACAGGGGAGAAATTATTTATAAAAGACATGAAATTAAAGTGAGAAAATATTAAATATTAAAACATTTTATTTAATTACTTTGGCAAGCTCTGAAGACCTGGGCCGGAGCATATTCTCACCAGGAGAGTGGGGATGTTTCTTCTGCCCTGCTTTGGGCTGAACTGCTTAGAACAGTGAGAAAAGTACCTGGGAGGTAGTACTAAGTGTCTGAAGGAAGCGAAGTCGAGTACTGTTAAGAGATGAAAAGGAGCAGGGAAGGCATAAAGGGCTGTCTTTAGTGGAGGAGGGATGGGATCAGGTCTGTTTGGACCCAAACTCAAATTCCACAAAGGACTGTGCTTCTTAGACTCTAGTCATTGTCTTCCAAGGGAGACTGCACCCACAGCCACAGAGAAAGGCAGATGAGACTGGCAGGAGAATGAAGTCAAACATGTTTCACCTGTCAAACAGAAACACTTTACATATACTATTATTTTTGAACTTTGATATAGGAGTTCTTTATTTTTTACTATTACAGGAGCCTCACAAAATGAACATCTCTGAGAAGTCCCAGAGAAGAGGAAACTGGAAAATAAGTTCGGAGAGGAAGAAATTCAACTCATGAGACTTGCAGAGACTGACATAATGAGGCTGGAAAATGAGTATGAGAACACCAAAGGGATCCTCTTATCTCAACCCACAAGAACGGCTTGTTCTTGCTCAGAGTCAGCTGCACGTGCTGTCTTAGTCAATCTTAAAATCGCTTCCCAAGTCCTTTCAGGGCCCTACCAGGCCCTTAAGGACCTTTCTTCTAGGGTTCCTTTCTGGCGTTGGCCAGGCCCTTGCAGGCCTCTTTCCTTAAGTCTGGTAAGGATCAAGCCAAGCCGTCTCATGAAGCCCCCAGAATGAATGAACATGCTAGAAGCCTCGTCAAAAGAAGGGAAAAGGGCCTTGCCCCTGCTCTTGCAAGATTCGGAGCTCTCACGAGAGGCTCCACCCTCTCACAGCCCTATAAAGGCAGCCACTGCCACAGCTGTGCAGCCACTCCTGTGGACCCAGGCGAAGCGAGCCGGCTGCTGCTGTACGCTTGGTCGCGCGCTCTGCTCTCAGTGGATTGGATCATTGCACCAGAACTCAGCCGGGTGCTGAAGCAGCTGCTGAAAGAAGAAGACACCATGAAAGTGGCCAGCGAGGAGATGGGAAATTGTGCTACATTATGAAAGACTACCAGAGAAATAAAAGGGAATTTTTTATCTCAAGTTTTATTCGATTGTCTGGAAAATACTTTGTCCTTCAGAAGTATTTTGGTATTAATTGCTGTGCAAGAGAGATGGTGTTGTAGTTGACATAGTTGCATCCAGACGGAACAGTGCAGGACACCCCACAGTATGACCCAAGCAAACTAAGTGCAGTCGTAGACCACACGAGCAGGGCACAGACTCAGTACCAGCTAGTAGGGAAGAGCAGTGTCTACAGTACTACTGCACTTCACTTTTAATTTAAAAAGTAATGCACAGTCTCAGGGCTTGAAGTTTGTGAGTATCGAATCCCACTTGAGCTATTGTTTTCCTTCTCCTGAAAAATGGCACTAAGAGGGAGCTGGATGATTTGAAACCATGGAGAGAGAAGATAATCAAGGGAGTACTGGGTTTCTCGGAGCCCACAGTGGTCACAGAAGCAATGAACTGTGTGGGGAAGGGCATAGACAAGAAGAAGGCAGCTGACCATCTGAAACCTTTTCTCGATGATTCCACTCTCTGATTTGTGGACAAACTATTTGAGGCTGTGCAGAAAGACCAAAGCTCTAGGCCAGGCATCCTCAAACTACAGCCCACGGGCCACATGCGGCCCACCTAGGACACTTATCTGGCCGGCCGGGTGTTTTTGCCGCTGCTACCTGTCCTGCTTAGCAGCGGACTCCTCCCGGGGCCTGCAGTCTGGCCCCCCAACGGTCTGAGGGACAGGGAACTGATTCCCTGTTTAAAAAGTCTGAGGACCCCTGCTCTAGGCATTCCAAGTCTAGCAGTGACAGGAGCAGAAAACGAGAGCTAAAGGAGGTGTTCGGTGATGACTCTGAGATTTCCAAAGAATCTTTGGGTGTAAAGAAGTGATGAATACCCTGTTTTGAGAAGGCCAAAGAAGAGCCAGAGGTGATACCTGGTCCTCCATCAGAGATTCCAGGCATGCTAAGTTCCAGATCAAACAGATGATCGAAGCAGCAACAGACAAATTGAGGAGAGAAAAAAACAACTGAGCTTCATTAGCCCACTACACGTCAGCCAAAGACTCCTTCTTCTTCCCAACCAGAGTGACTTCCAACTGGCAACACTATTCAGCCCTCCCAGGCTGCCGCTTTCATAAATGATGCCATTGAGAAAGCAAGAAAAGCAGCTAACTACAAGCTCGAATCCAAGCCCAGCTGTCACTGAAGCAAGGACTCATTGGCAATGCCAACATGGTAGCCCTGGCTAATTTCTATGCTATGGGCATTGCTCCCCCAAAGCTGGAGTTAAAAGATCAAACTAAACCTACACCACTGATCCTAGATGAACAGGGTCACACTGTAGATGCAACAGGCCAGGAGACTGAGCTGACACATTGCATGCCTACTCTTAAGGCCAATATTGGTGCTGTGAGAAGGGAACAATTCAAGCAACAGCTAAAAGAAAAGCCATCAGAATATATAGAGTCCAATATGATTTTTGACCCCAGAGTTTCAATTGCCCCTTCCCAATGCCAGAGATGAACTTTTAAATTTCAGGACAAAGGGAAATTTGAGAAGATTGTTCAGCAATGATGGACCAAGCCTCAACTGGAGAAGCAGAGATCTCACAGGCAGCTCAAAAAACAGGCATCCATACTTCACATAGGCTCACCCTCATTGCTCCTAAAAAGGAATTAAAGGAAGGAGATATCCCTGAAGTTGAGTGGTGGGACTCTTACATCATCCCCAATGACTTTGACCTTAGAAAGGAAAATGCCAAGAGAGAAGATTATTTGGGGATCACAAATCTTGTTGAACATCCAGCCCAGCTTAATCCTCCAGTTGACAGTGACACACCAGTTACTCTGGGGGTATATCTTACCAAGAAGGAATAGAAAAAACTTCCGAGGTAGACAAGGAGAGAAGCACAGAAAGAACTACAACAGAAAGTCAGGCTGGGCCTGATGCCTCCTTCAGAATTTCTAATCTGATGCAAGTATTAGGAACAGAAGCTGTTCAAGACCCCACAAAGGCAGAAGCCCATGTCAAAGCTCAAATGGCAAAAAGACAGAAAACGCATGAAGAGGCCAATGCTGCCTGAAAACTTACAGCAGAACAGAGAAAGGTCAAGAAAATTAAAAAGCTTAAAGAAGACATTTCACATGGGATACACATATCTGTATATAGAGTTCGAAATTTGGCCAACCCAGCCAAGAAGTGCAAGACTGAGGCAACTGTACCTGACAGGGGTGGTGGTCCTGCACAAGGACGTCAACGTGGTAGTGGAAGGGGGCCCCAAAGCCCAGAAGAAATTTAAGCATCTTATGATGCATTGGATAAAGAGGGATGAACAGCCATCTAATACGAAGGGAGATGATGAGGAGGTATCTGATGAGGAAGCTGTGAAGAAAACCAACAGATGTGTACTGGTCTGGGAGGGTACAGCCAAAGACCGGAGCTTTGGAGAGATGAAGTTCAAACGGTGCCCCGCAGAGAACATGGCTTGTGAGCATTTCAAAAAGTATTGGGCTGAACACTTCTGGGACTTTGCACTGAGGGAATCTGTGTTAGAGTCCACTGCCTGAGACTACTGCAAGCCCTTCCTCTCCCTCCTTGCCTTTGTCTCTTCAGTC
>NW_003852443.1:5403385-5403844 GCF_000181295.1 Otolemur garnettii
TAAGCTATACCAATGTTCCAAGTGTTAAATTCTATAAAAAGTTCTTAAACAGGTAAATATGTAAATTACTTAGCCTCCTACACTACAAATAGATAGTTGTTGGGAACTGCATGAAATCAATTGTATTGTCCATTGAAGTTAAAAGATATTCTTAATTAATACACCCCATGGACCATTTAGTATTTGAAATATTGAGAAATATTATGGGATAATTTAGAATATTCAATAATCAGAAGTGAGTAGGTTCCCTTCGAGCAAAAGTAAGGGGAAGAACATATATCTAAGAAGGATGATAACAAAATGAGATAGTCCCATGATGAGGTTGGTCCAGCCTCATAACTTTTGGATAAAACTGAACCAGTGTTCGCTAGCATAAGCATTGACACTTGAAAACACCATAACAGCACCTTCTGGGCATGGGCCACAGCTATAACAGAGACTCTTCCTAACAAATGCAAA
>NW_003852443.1:5404297-5408925 GCF_000181295.1 Otolemur garnettii
TTTCCTTACAAAGTAATTTTATAATTCTACCATTTCAAGAATGTTATACAAATGAACTACATAGCATGGAATCTTTGGGATTGCCTCTTTTCATTCAGTATAATTCTCTGGAGACTCCTCCAGGTTGTTTCTTATACCAATAGTTCATTCCTTTTTTATTCCATCATACAAATGTGCCACAGTTTGTCCAAACATTCACTCATATCTAGATTGCTTCTAGTTTTTTGCTATTACTAATACAGTGGCTTTAATCATTTGTGAACACTTTTCTGAATGAACACAATTCTTCATTTCTCAGGAATAAATTCTCAGAAGTTCAATTGCTGGGCCATATAGGAGTTAGATAAAGTTTTGCCTTTTCTAGAAAGTCCTATAGTTGGAATTATACATTATGTAGAATTTTCAGTTTGGATTATTTCACTTAGTAACATATATTAAAGTTTCTTCCAGGTCTTTTCATCACTTAATAGCTCTTTTTCAGTGTTCAATAATATTCCATCATCTACGTGTACCATGGTTTACTCATCCAATTAACTACTGGAGGACATCTTAGTTGCTTCCAAGTGTTGGCAATTATGAATAAATTGGATGTAAACATTCATGTGTAAGTTTGTGTAGGTATGTTTTCAACTCTTTGGGTAAATATCAAGGAGTGTAATTGAGAGAACAAAACTGTCATTGTACAGCACTGAAAAACATGCAACAACAGTAATGAATGCCACTCAGCAAGACACCAGCACGCGTTGACAAAACCACAGCTATGAGACACTGATATTCCAAGGTTATGAAATTTTACCAAATTGTTTGCACAGTGCAAAAATACATGGTTATAAGTTCATGAACTTAACTGTCAGACCTCCTATGACAATAGCTCTTACAGTTATTCCAGAAAAAGAATTCTAAAATTGCTATGATGTTGGACTAGGCACTGCATTGGTATACAGTTTCCAAAAGGGAGTACTTTCAAGATAACTATAGTGATATTCAGCAGTGAGGTATATAGCACTTTTTCTAGGATGAATTCAGAAACTAAATTGTCAGACCTTGTGTATGTGTGTGTGTGTGTATTTCCATTCCTTTTCTTTCATTCTGCATCTATTAATGCATTGTAAGTACATTTCTTGCAGGCAGTAAATAGTTAGGTCTTATTTTTAATTCACCCTGTTAATCTTGGTCCTTTAATTAATGTACTCAGAACATTTAGTGTAATTATTAATACGTCAAGGCATTAGTCTGCCATTTCATTTTTTGTATTGTTTGTTCTGTTTTTCCTGTCTCTGTTTTCCTTTCCCTGATTTCCTGTGAACATCACTTGAATGTTTTTTAGAATTGTATTTTGATTTATCTATAGTATTTTTTGAGGTATCTCTTTGTATTCCATTTTAACAGTTGCTTTAGGTATTGTGTTATATCTAGAGAGCTTATCGACATCAAGTGGTACTGGCCTAGTATGAGTTCTAGTGATTATAGAAACCTTACCGTCCTTTATATCACTTTACCTTCCTCTGTTTATAATACAGTTGTCTTAAATATTCTTTCATATACACTTAGAACCATGTCAGGCTGTATTATAATCATTGCATCAACTGTCAAATATAATTTGGAAAACTTAAAAGGAGAAGTAAATTTCATTGTATTTACCTATGTTTTTGCCTTTGGAAAGGCTCCAAAACTGGAAGCCTCTGGTGCTCTGAAGGCAGGAGCATGGTGTGGGCATGGGCTCCTGAAAACAGGAGCACGGATTGAAAGGTAAAATTGCCCAGCTGGTAATCAGACACCCAGACTCCTACCACCACCTTACACAACCTGCCACCATATCTTTACTATGAGTATGTCAGAGACAACAGACATAGCTGAAGAAAGAGGGAGGCAAGTTAAGAAAACAGGGATATTAAATAAGAATCCACATATCAACAGTAATAGTAATGTTCAAGCACCCCCTTTCCCTGTGGTCTACTCTGCTCTCAGATGTTGGCAACAAGAGTCTATTCCCAGGTTGCAAACTGAAAGAATCGTCTGGTTACTAAACTATGCTTAAAAGAAAAGCCATAAATATAGAGGCCATGAAAAGTCCTTATTACTTAGTGTGAAAGCCACGTAGTTCAAAAGCACAACCATGCACACACAGAACGTCCTAATAGCTCTTCAGGGACTGACTCTAAAATATGAATAAACAGCCAGCAATCAGCTGACATTTAAGTATAAATTTCTCATGTGAAAGAGGGAAACCAAAGCAAACAAGTGGAAAAATAAAAAAAAAATTGAAAGAATCAGGGCCCTACAGTAAGATGAGGAAAAGTTAAAAGAGAGGAAATATTAAATTCATGAAGTAAGAGCAAGGGAATGAAAAAGAGCTCTTAGAACTAAAAATATAACAGAAACAAAAGATTCAATAATGAGATAGGAGGCAACATTGAGGATGTCTCTCAGAAAAGCAAAACAGAACAGAAAAGCATGAAAATAGGAAGGAAAAAATTGAAATATAAGAGAACCATCTCAGGAGTTCTAACGCCCATTAATAAGAATTACATAAAGAGTTAAAGCAGATAAAATGAACAGGGAAGATATTATTCAGTAACAAATAGTGTGACATTCAGACTGGAACTGGAGGACACAGAGTCAAGGAATGCTGGCTTTGAGGGGCTTTGGTATGTGTTTAACTCTTGAAAGGAGCTTTAGAGCTTTTGTAAATATAGTTTGGAAATAAGTTAACAATATGAACATAGAAGACCACGTACAAAATAAAATTAGGCAATTTTCAGGAGGTGGGGAATTGTACAAGAAAGGAAATATATTGCTTTGAATGAGCGACCTTTATGCTGACCTAATAATGTAACATTGAATATGTATTTGACCCAAATGTGACATGATTTGAGGAGAATATAGTAAAGGAAAGTGGGCAAGAGTATGGGGAAGCATAAAACTCCATCTTCATTCTACTCCAAGGTAGAATGTCCCATCAGTAGATATCTCTAACTGGAAATCCAAGATATAGCAATATAAACATGTCATTAGAAACATAGAGATTAAAACCAGAAAGACAAACAAACATAGCTCAAAGAGTTAAAAGTGCATAGCTACAGGAAGGAGGATCAAAAGATGGGGAGGGGTGGAACAAAGGTCTGTGTACTCCTCACAAACATTGTATTACTATTTTACTTTAACTATATGCATGGGCTATTTTTATTTAAAAATTAATTTGAAAATCAATAATAACATTGTACTCTGAAAAAAATTGAATAACATAGAATGGTATTATGAAAAATTAAGTTTCTCCACATGGTCCCAGGTGAGATGTTCTCTCTAGTTATAAAGATTCTGGTGTGTTTACTTCCAACATTTACTTCCTCTGCACTCATGGATGTGCATCGAAGTAAAAGCAGTAGCTCAGGGGTAAGTAGCTGTAATGGTTAACTTTATGCGTCCCCTTGGCTAGAACACAGTACTGCGAAATTTGGTCAAACACTATTCTATATGTTTCTGTGACAGTGTTTTTTGTATGGGATTAACATTTAAATCAGTAGACTTTGAGTACAGCAGATTACCTGACCTAATGTAATTGAATCTCATCCAATTAACTGTTGACCTTGAATGAAGAGGGAATTCTAACCCCATACGGTTTTTTACTCAAATATTTCAATTTTTTTAATGTTCACTATTATTTTATTATTTTTAAGTTCAATATACAAATATCCATTGTTTACTATTAACAATTAGAGAATTAAAGTTAACATGACAACACAAAATATGAAAAACATAGAAATAATTCTTCAGAAATATATAGTATTTCTACATGGAAAACTTCTAATTATTATTGAAAATATAAAAAGACACATGTCTGTATATATTGCAAAATTGTTAATGATTTTTTTTTATTTGTTTAGGTATTCCTTCTATTATAACTTTCTAGGGACATCAGTATACCTCATAGCAAATTCAGTTTGCTCTGGGGGTTCAGAAGGAATGTAGCAAACAGGTGGCCCAGTGGAGGGCACACATATCTGTTATTGGGTGTTATTATATATGTAAGTACTTTCAGACTTACTTGTACATTCATAAGAGTAAACCAATAACACAACTTTGACAGTTTGTCTAGTTTTGGTTACCGTTTGGATACATTTTTCATAACCTTCATCATGTCTTACACCTAAGATTAAAGAAGGAAGGTGCTTCTTCAAAGCAAAGAACTAGTGATCAGTCCCACGCCACTGCTGCTCATCCTCAAGCTTCTGTCGTGCTTTTGGTTTGTGACTGGGGCAGGGCTGTAGTCTGTTTTGTCAGGGTAAGATGGGGAGGGTGGGGGATGTTCTGGATGTTCTGGATGTTGTTGGATCATCCACTCCCCATAGCTGGCTGGTTTCACACGTGAGTGATGTATCCAGATAGCCACGCCATTCACCTTCACTGCTATTGGTGTGGACAGGATCACCAACTAGGGGCCTTTTCACCATGGTTTCAGTGGGATCAGGCTCTAATTTATAATCCATACCTGGTTACCTGGAGAGTAAGGATGGACTGGGGGTGATAAACTAATAGGAAATCTATCGTTCACCCATTCTGAAATCTTTTTTTCATTATTTTTCTCGGTGACATTAGTTGGTTACTAAGTTAGTAAATTTTGTTTCTTC
>NW_003852443.1:5410059-5477569 GCF_000181295.1 Otolemur garnettii
ATAAAGACCTGCCAAGAATGGACTTGAAGGCTGAGAGCATTGAGTCTGAATTAAGTAATATGGGATATGCTCCAAAGAAGTCTTTAGAAAATGGAAAAATCAACTGATTTGGTGTTTTCCATGATTGGAGTTCACAGAAATGCATAATAGGGTTCATAAATATGAGGCATGTTTGCTGAAAGATTTAAATTTAAATACTAATTTGAGAGATGACATATTGGTGACAATTTTCACATTAATGCAGTTGCAATTCTTTCAGTCAGGCTAAAGATGTAAGAAAAATTTTGTAGAAAAAACTGAACTAATAGAAAGTAATAAGGAATCAGACTAACTTGCTTTCAAATCCTCATTCTGTCCTGAATTTGCTGTATTGTCTTGGACAAGTTATTTCATTTCTCTAATCTTGTCTTCCCACATCTATAAAAATGGGGATAATTATACCTCTCTCATATGGTTATCGAAATAATTAAATAAGATGATGTATGAGAATGTAAAACTCACATTATGTTGGGTAAGAAGTCTTTAAAGAGTAATGGATATTAGTTGCTTCTAGGGAGCAGTTTAAAGGACAAGTATTCTTAAGTGACTCTTCCTGACAGGGAGAGTTTAATACCTCTCTCATCATCATTGGGGAGGTGAGAAGAGGGGAAAAGGGTGAGAGCAAAGAAAGAGCACTGATTACCCAGAAATAAAACAACTGCCATTTAGAAAGAAAATGTAGATGGAGTGTCAAGCTAGTGAGACAGAGAACTCCAGTGTCAGGAACAAAAGTGGAAGATTATATTTACTATATTTGTCATTGTCATTGTATGTGTAATGAGGTTAATTTTTATTGGAATTTTAGTGACCCACACCAAAATTTTTCTTAGGAAGAAAACTGTCTTTGTTCAGAAATACCTTTGAGAGAGGATATCCAGAAAAAGTAAGGTCAAGAGAACAGAGGTCTTCTCAAGGAGACCGGGAGGATACACCTGCCAGGTCCTCCCGTGGTGACTCAGCTCTTAGGAATTTGTAAAAACTTAACTTCCTGGGACCTGGATGCTGACACTTGTTTCCACTCCTGTGATAGCCAGTGGTCTCCAGTTTGATTCAAACTGACCAATGAGAAAATTACCTGTGGGCCGGAACTTTTTAACTGGGGATAAAAAGGAGAAAGCTGAGCCAATCGGAAAGCGTGACCAGTTTGAATTCTTCTGTGCATTGCTCCAGTGGCTGAAATTCATAAAGCCTTTCCTCTTTAAACATGGTGTTTGGGTGTGCTGTCTCTCCACTGGGCCTCGCCTCCCGCAAAAACCTGAACGGGCAACCCCTCCCAAACGGGCAAAACCGGGAAAATAACAAGGAACAAAAAAAAAGCAAGGAAAACCAACCCACAGGAAAAGAACAAAAGGGGGTCCTGGTTGCCGCCTGCCTGCCTTTCCCCCCCGGAAAAAAGGGGCAAAAAAGAAAGAACAACAAAAAAAAAGAAGGAAAGAAAAAAAACAACCAAAAAAGAAAAAAACCCAAGAAGAAGGGAAAAGAAAGAAAAATAAGGAAACCAAAAGTGGGTCCTTAACCCAAAAACGGGAAGCCCGAAAAAACGGAACCCCGGTAACAGACAACTAAGCCTGTGAATACCAAGAGGTGCACTGGGCTTGGCACCTATGGCACAGTGGTTAGGGCACCAGGCACATGCAACAAGGACGGCTAGCTCAAACCCAGCCTGGGCCTGCTAAACAACAATGACAACTGCAACAAAAAATAGCCAGGCATTGTGGCAGGTGCCTGTAGTCCCAGCTACTTGGGAGGCTGAGGCAAGAGAATTGCTTAAGCCCAAGAGTTGGAAATTGCTGTGAGCTGTGATACCATAGCAGTCTACTGAGGGCAACATAGTGAGACTTTCTCTCAAAGAAACAAAAGAGGTGCATTGGCATTTCTATTCTCAGGAATGTACATTTTGAAGACCCCAGGACAGAAGGTGTTGCATGAACTTCTATAAGTCTCAAAGAACCCACCAGTTTTCAAAGAATTGGTTTCCAACCTCATTTCTTACTCCTCCTCAATGCCCATGTTCTCCTACAACTATTTTTAAGCACATCATATATCAAATGCACTTTCCATTTTCATCAGAGTGATTCCCATTATCTGCTCCCAGTTTCAGCTTCCTCATTCCTATACAAGGTTCAACTCAATGGCCCCTTCTTCCAGGAAGCCTTCTTGATTATTCCAGCCTGACCTCTCTCCCCTGACCCTCGGCTTTAGGATAAATGTGTCATTATTTGATGACTTGTCTTTTCATACGCATATAACTCTCAAAGGAGTCTCTGGACTACTTCAGGAAAGGGGCTAGCAAATTTAATAAAAATAACTGAAAATATCAGAGCATTTCATTGCTTAATGTTGTAGACAAATACCAAGGAAGTTGCCTGAGTTTTTCAACTTTTCAGCTGTATGTTTTAAACAGAATTATTCATAATAATAAAATCTGGTTAATTCTCATTTCTCTGAGATTTTATACTAATTCTATGCCACAATACTTTGGCCAATGCTCACAAATGAATCTTCATCACCATCACAAGCTGTAATACAGTTAACTTTGTGAAGAAAGGCCTCAGGCTCCACTGGTGAGTAGATCGTGTCTACTATGCTTATTTTCCAAGTGCTTAGTGAAGTATCTCTTTAAAAGACACCCTGTTAGCACTAAGTATAGTTTCGTGGCACAAAACGTTTTTGACTGAGAGTCTTCAATCAACATCTCACCCCTTTAACCACATGGAATAAATCAAATTATTTTATTGACCTCTCTACAAATAAAAAATAATGGGATTTTGGAACCATAAAGTTGTCTCCAGAAACACTTTGTAACAGAGGCAAAGGTCAGAAAAAGGCAAGGAAATGTTTTCTTGACTTGTCTCTCTGAAAACTCACCCTTTTGGGGAATTGAAACCATCCTCCTTTTCCTGAGGCCAGTAGTCAAAGGGGTGGGAAATGATTTTTGCTGTTTCTTTTCTAGTGTCTCAAACCACAGGTGGTGGCTCAACAGAACTGTCCAGACAAAAGTCATGAGACCACCCACCATCGCCTTGGCAGGAGGTGAGGTCTCCGCAAACCACCAGTTAGAGCGAAACAACACCCTGAAGACACAACATGAGATGCTGACCTGCCAACCACTGCACCCCTGCCCGCCCTTTTAAAAAGCCCTGTGAGTGTTTCTGCCTACAGGGGGAATGGGAGAATGGCAGTCTTCTCCTCCTCATGGGCAGGCAAACTAATAAACGTCTCTTTCCTTTTCCTCAAACTAGTTCTTCATTCTCTCTGATTCAGCACTGGGGATAATTACCAAACTTTCAGTAACAACATTTGTTTCCTACTTTGTTGACATTTTCTGTTTTGTACTGATTAGGAAAGCATAGTGATCATGGCCTGCTGTGCTAACTATGGGAGATATTTTTGCTTCTAATTTCATTGATCGAGTACTGTATTGGGGTGGCATTGCACAGCACTCTAATGGAGCCCTACTTGAAAGAAAATAGGCTTGGCTATCTATTAAAAATCACTATTGATTACAACTACAGAAATTTAAAAAGAATAAAGTCAGAACACAATCCTAAAAATTGAACACCAGTGTTTTTTAGCATATGAAATACCCTTCTCACACAAAGTCCATAAATTTTAACTAGCAAGAGGTATCCTTTTAGAAGATCATCACCACAATAGGTCTGAGGTATGTTTACTGCAGCAGTGATTGTTAGCAAATGAAACGATGACTTTTTTACTTTGTGAGTCCCTCAGAATAAGTAGGAAAAAAACAAACAATACGTGGTTATAAAGAAACTATTTCTAAGGGCCTAGTCTTGCTTATTACCCTGGTGATCTATCTCTGCTGCTGAATACCACTGTATTGTAATAGTGGTCTGTCTACATTTTGACCAGTTGTTTCACTAATATCATAATTAGCATGTATAATAATCACATTGGATATTTAGTAAAATGCAGATTCATAGGTAACTTTGCAATAATTCTTTTTTAGAGTAGATTTGGAGTAGGCACTGATACATTAACTATCAATTCAATGATGTATTCTAAGACCACCCTTCAAGAAACAGTGCTTTGAATCTTGTACAACATGGCTTCCATGTTTTGTGAACTGAAATAAAATTTTAAGGCTTCCCCTAAGTGACTGACATGACCCCCTCTTGGCCAAGAGAATGCCCAAAATTGAGTTGTTGGCCATGAGAAAGGAGATCAGACTTGCCCCATCATCGCCCCTCCCTTCCTTAGATAGGTCCTGTGTGACTTATAACAGGCCTGTGGCTATGCAAGACCTACCTGCAGGTCCTTAATATACACAACAAACCACTTGAGTCAGTTCAGTACTTTGTCTCTAATTAAAAGACCCTTTATCTTTTTTTTTTATTAAATCATAACTGTATACATTAATGCAATCATGGGGTACAATGTGCTGATTTTATATACAATTTGGAATGCTTACATCAAACTGGTTAACATAGCCTTCACCTCACTTACAAAAATTATTGTGTTAAGACATTTATACTCTAAGCATTCCTTTTCACTCACACAAGGTCTTTTAGATATAGCCTAACTTTTTCAGCCAATTGTCTGCTAAAGAATCTTTAAACCCATCTATCACCTATAAGTGGCCCCACACACACACACAGATGTCCCACCTTTTGGGGTCAAACCAATTTGTGTTTTCTATGTATTGATTTATGACCTCACCTGTAATTTCTCTCTCCCTAAAATGTATCAAACCAAACTATAACCCCACCACCATGAGTCCCCTCGCTCAAGTCTTTTAGAGTGTCATGGCCATCAAATTTGGCTCAGAATTAACCTCCTTAAATTATTTTGCTGATTATGGTTCCTTTTCTGTTGACAGTTGTCTATGATGGGAAATGGAAATAATGATACATTTCTCCCCAACGTTGTTGTTTAAGACCTGTTGTTTAAGAGCCAATCTGTACTCTAAGGCAGTTAATCCTGTCTGAAGTAGCGCATTGAACTAAAGTAGGAAGCACTTCTAATATAAAAGTTTCCAGTAAGGAAGCTTCAATATAAGAAGGGATAATGAATGGCATTCGGTTCAGTATAGGAATGTTTGATATTTGGTTTCAAGGCCTATAGTCAAATTTATAATTATCAAAATAGCAAAACTCCATGGTGCTGTATTTGGAGTGGTTTAATTATGAAATTATTTAATTTCTCTTTAACTATATACTCATCAATTGATGCAAACTGAGAAAGCATGACTGTGCAGGTTGGGTTGCGGACACTGAGTCCTTATGATAATTATGAATTTATTAGGCATAGTTCTGCTCAGATGACAGGCTTGTTTTCTGGATCTGGAAGTGGAACACAGTGTTAGCAGCATGCTTACTAAGTGTGGCTCATGTTCCATTCACCAAGATGCTGGAACAAAAGGCCACTGGCTTGACAACGAGAGGATCCTGAGCATGAATCCCAGTTCTGTCTCTTTAGCTTTGTAACCTTGGCAAATTACTTATTCTCAATAAAGTCTTCTGTATTGAGGTTTCCATAGAAATCAAAAAAATCACATATGGAGAGGACCAGTCACAGTGTTAGTGGGTTCACTCCCTCTCTTTCTCATACTCCCCTCCTTAAGTAATATGTCCTTTCTTGATTGATATAGCAAGTTATCCAAACCAAAAGATTCAGGGTCACTTTTTAACCCCCTTGTTCATATTTCTTATCCAATTGGTCACCAAGTGTATCAACTCTGTTCTTAAAAAGCTCACAGACTGCCATCTGCTCCACCAGGCCTCTACACGTAATGTGTCCTTTAACTGGAATGTCCTTCCCCTCTATTTCTCTACAGGCAAGAGAGTAATGTGTCAGGCTCTCAGAATGTCACAAAGCCTTTGATTATTCAGTGCAGCCCAGGCTTCCCCAGGGTAAGAAGAAAGCTGAGTGGCACACGTGCTGCCATCAAGACTGTGACCTGGTGCACCTTGGTTACTCTCTGTGGTTGCATCCCGGCTTCATCTGCATGGATCCCTGCTAGAGGGGCTAAAGAATGACCTTCTAACAAGAGCTCCTGGTGGGGTCCTGAGAGGGCTGCTGTCCTTAATGTGGATAATCAATACTTGCCCTTGTTTTGTCGCTTTGCCAAGTCTCAGGAGGCCTCTAAGACCGCCTGTGCAATAGAAAGACAGGAAGGAAGGAAGGAAGGAAGGAAGGAAGGAAGGAAGGAAGGAAGGAAGGAAAAAGGAAGAAAGAAAGAAAGAAAGAAAGAAGGAAAGAAGGAAAGAAAGAAAGAAAGCCCACTATCACCTTGCCCCTCAGCAAAGATATATAAACTCCCCTTTTTACAGGGGTAGAGGCCACATACAGTAAAGTAATTGTTTCAATTTGACTGAAAGGAGTTTTGCATGAGTATGTTTTAATCAAGGGAACCAAGATGTAAAGAATATCTATGTTAATTAGAAATGTGGCTACCTTAAGAAAATAAGAGACATTCTTAGGGAAAAAATTTTCACTAAAGGTAGAAAAAAATGTATTATATATTTAAGAATGAATAGCATTTTAAATGAAGTACTTTAAAGTATAGCTACCAGCTGAGGGAAATGCCTCACGTCTGTAATCCCAGCACTTAGGAGGCTGAGGCAGGTGAATTGCCTAAGGTCAGGAGTTCAAAACCAACCTGAGCCAGAGCAAGACTCCCGGCTCTGAAAAATAGCCAGGTGTTGAGGCAGCGCCTATAGTCCCAGCTACCTGGGAGGATGAAGCAAGAGGATCACTTGAACCCAAGAGTTTGAGATTGCTGTGAGCTAAAATGCCACAGCACTCTGCCAAGGGTGACCAAGACAGACTCTGTCTCAAAAAAAAAGTGTAGCTACCCTACCTTTTAAACCTTGGTTTATTCAAATTATTTCTCAAAACTAATCCATAAAAAAATACACATTAGGGAACTAATGTACTTTTATGAACTATCTGTTGTAAACGATGAACCTACATATTAAAGGGTACCCTTATGCAGAACGTAAAGTATGGAGCAAAATACAGGAAGAGTGTTGGTGCCTTATTCTTGCTGCTGCCAATTCCTAGAACTAAGTTCTGAAGGCATGATGTCAACTATTGAGAGCAAAGTTATAAAACTAGTAGTGATAAACTTAGAACTAGCAGGAAAATAAAAGCAGCGTACTTGAGACCCAGGGACAGGTTCATTATATGACCTATATGGCCCTGTTCTCAAAAGGGCTAAACATTTAGGATTTGATCATGATTGACAGATTTCTTCAAACATTTGCCAAATATTAAGCAGGTTCACAAGCAAGAAAGTGTCCTAGGATTCAACAGAGGCGTGCTGCTTCTGCTTGTTCATGAGTGATTACCTGACTGCTTTCATCTTCCATTTTTTGTAGTTTCCTTTTTTTTCTTAAGTTGATCTGTGGTTGGAAATGCTTATGCCAAAGAAAAAAATAAGCCAGCTGTGATGAGGTATAACAGTTTCAGTTATCATGAGATTAAGAACTAGACAGTCCGATTGTCCTAAAAACAGTATTCCTTTTTTGACAATAAAGACTTTAATAAGCTGTTTGAGATTTTGTTCTTATTTTTTTTAAACTCTCATTCAATTCTTACAGCAATCCTATGAAATAAGTACTTTTGCTGTTTGCATTTACAGATGAAAAATGTAAACCACAGAGAGTTCAGCAGTTTGCCCAAAGTTAAACCCAGAGCGTGGGGTGGGGGCCCATGCTGCCAACTGTCACACTCACACATACCAAGTCTTACTATCAATAGTTTCACCTCATTGACTTTTGTCTACATCTCATAAACTAGAAAAAAAATCTTGCTAAAAGCCTGGAGGTAACTATCAAATCACTCTTCTTCTTCACAGAACATAAAATGAAAAATTTAATTAAGTGGATTATATAGTACAAAATATATCATAAGAAGAAAGGAATGAGATAATTAGATGAAAACGGGGAGGGGGGAAATGTTCTAAAGATCCCAAACAGGACCAGGCATGGTGGCTCATGCCTGTAATACTGGCACTCTGGGAGGCCAAGGTGCGTGGATTGTCTGAGCTTAGGAGTTCCAGACCAGCCTGAGCAAAAGTGAGACCCTATCTCTAAAATATAGCTGGGTGTGGTGGCAGGCACCTTTAGTTCCAGCTACCTGGGAAGCTGAAGCAATAGAATGGCTTGAGCCCAAGAGTTTGAGGTTGCTGTGAGCTGTGACACCACCGCACTCTACCAAGGTTAACAAAGTGAGACTCTGTCTCAAAAAAAACAATAGATCTAAAACAAAGCTGTCCTATTAAAACTGTGCAAATTAAAACTGTACAGATTTGAAACTGTACAAATCTCCTAAGAAAGTATGAATGTAAGACTTGGTTAACTTTTTTTTTTTTACTTTAAACTCATAAAACCCAATATAATTTATATCTAAAACCTCAAAGAAATAGCATCAACACAAAATGTGGAAATAAATTTGATATAAAGCATTTGCTTCTATATATTTCCTTGATGTCACATTTTAAGATACAAATTAAAAATCCTCTTCCCCTCACCCACAGGAAATTATGTTAAGAAGTGAGAGACACCTGGCTAATTGGGCAGAGAATCCAGACATGGGGAGATAGGACACAAGAGGGAGAGGGATAAGAATCCTTAGGCTGGGTTGGCTTAAGAATGTAAGGAACAACTCAGAAAACAACTTCAGAAGCAGTGGACACGGTGCGTCCAGGTAGCCCCTTTGGTGACAGGCTCGGGGGTTTCCCGGGAGAAGAAATAAAACTGAAAGCCCCAAGTTCCTGGCACAGAAGTAGAAAAATATTCCTCAACTGTTTTGTCAATAAGAATGTATGAAGGGCATAAAAATGTGTCCTATATCAGGTCAGACACTAAATATAGAAAAATGACAACCTTTTTTCCCAGGAGCCTACTTGTAGTCTAGGATGAGACAAACACAGCGTCCCAACAGTCCACAGCTGCAGAGAAGCTGCTGGGTTCACAGGGAATGGAAGCAGAAAAGTACGGTGGTTTCAGAACATGGAGGAGACAGTTGCTGGCGTTTGACAGCTCCCACCTCCTTAACGGAGGCAGCTTTGGGAAGTTAAGGCGCCCCAGGCCCAGAGGTGGGAGGTCTGGGGCAGCAGCAGCTGCAGCTTGTGGGTTGGCAGGGCTCTGCTGGGGAGTGAGTCAGAGAAAGGCAAAGCTGCTACTTTTTTTTTTTTTTTTTTGAGACAGAGTCTCACATTGTCACCCTTGGTAGAATGCTGTAGCGTCATAGCTCACAGCAACCTCAAACTCCTGGGCTTACTCGATTCACTTGCCTCAGGCTCCCACGTAGGTAGGACTGCAGGTGCCCGCCACAATGCCCAGCTATTTTTTCAGAGAGGAGATCTCGCTCTGGCTCAGACTGGTTTCGAAACTGTGAGTTCAGGCAATCCACCTGCCTCGGCCTTCCAACTGCTGAAAGCGGCCACATTTTAACGGACAGAACATAGCAGTTTGGAGGTTCCTGAGCAATCACTTTTCCTTTATTTGAAACAGAGGAAGAAATGTGGAAGACTGAGGCACGAAGTAGTTATTAATACACATTCTCTAAGGAAATAATACTTGTTACATATGAGTATGAGAAATCTTCAATAAGGCGGCTTGGTCCTTGTGCTCTTGCGATTCAGAAGTCCAGGCAGGGAAGATATATAATCACATGGTCACACTCATGAGGAAGAGCCATAATTACAGAGTGAAGGGACTGTCATCAGGGAAGAAGCCTGGCTATAACACAGTTCAAAGGAAAGGGTTTTGAAATTGGTTTTTTTTTTTTTTTTTTTTTTTGGTGACACACAGCATATAACGTTGAACATGGAAAGTTATCTATGAAATCCATCCACTGTAGCAGATGATCTGGAGGTTTCTATAGCACAGAAGGAAAAGAAATGCACTTTGGATAGATCCGCTCAGAATGCATGTAGCATTGCTAAGTAGACCAGCCTCTAACAAGCAACGTTTTGTGAATCCTATTATTGTAGCTTTTAGGTAGTACAAGTTTCTATGTTGTTGTAAAACCAAGGTCGCTGAGCTATTTCCAATTGTAACAACCAGTGGTGGCATAGAATACTGTGTATTTATTAGAGCTCTCACAAATCTCCAAGGAGAAAAGCTCATGTTATTAAATTCATGCCTGCTAAGAAATATTTTATAAATTACACAACAGTAAAACTCAAATATAATAGCTGTAATAATGAAAGGAGTAAAACTGACTTTAAAAATGAACAAAATTCCATATTTTCATGTTTTAACAAATATTTTTAAACATAGTATTTAACACGTTTAATCTTTGAGACAAAATAAATTTTGGTAATCCTCAAACCGAAAGGATTATTCTCAAACACTGACTGCCATATGACAGTCAAAACTGTAATCACATTTTCTCATAATAATACAGTCAAAGACGTTGAAGAAGAGGGAATTAAAATAAAAGAGGTGACCACTAGTTAAAACCAAAATCTGGGTAACAGTTTTGGATTTTAAACTGTTGCAATGATTAATTGAAATTTTCATTCACTCTAACTTATTTGACCTTAAAATCTGTATTTAGCCCCCATCTTTATCCTTTAATTTAAGAATGGAACAAGCATTGTTCTGAAGAGATAAGAACTTTAAGAAGCTTTCCCAAGTTGCCTAGGATGTTTTTTTCAATATATTTCTAAGTTCTTAAAATAATTCTATCAAAGTTTTGAAAGGATTTTGCCAACACAAAGTCTGCAATAACTAAAGCAGTATCATTGCTAACACTGGCTGTCCTTAAGTAAGTTGTGAATTTCAAACAAGAAAACCCACCACAGCCAGGAAACATGATCTAAATGATTCTGAGGTCCAGTGAATTTCTTTGTTATCTTCCTGATAATTTAGCAGACGAGCAAGCAATACAAATGCTCTATCTTCCTGTGTGGCCAAGCTTACTAAGATAAGGGAGACATCCTGAGAGATGAAGTGGGGTGATTTCCTGGATAATATTTTTTGCAAAATGAAAATACTATTTTGTGGTTCATAAGCATGACTGGGCGTTCATGTGCATGTGTGAGATGTTCCTCCCTCAAACCTTATTATGACATGGGCACCATACCTGTCTGATTTGAACTTAGGGGAAAAAACATTAAGATATTGGCTCACTTTTGCAGTGTGTCATGAGACACCCACAACTCAAGCATATGCTGGGTGTCAGGTGCTCTGTAGAGTTGCATATGCGGCTTGGAGATGTATTGTCCAAAGCATTGCTACTCCAAGGCTTGCCTACAGCCAGCAGTTAGAAATGCAAACTTGTGGTCCACACCTGCTGAAAATCAGAATCTCTAAGATGACCAGGAATCTCTATTTTAGCAAGCTATCCAGGTGATTCTTTAATTCTCATTCAAGTGCTAGAACTTCTGGTTTAAGTTAGTGCCTGAAGGGCCTGTCCTCTCAAGTAGTCAGTAGGGCACTTCCACCTGCTCTTCACTCTCTCCTACTGAAATCCGGATTTACCCACAACTTGTTTCAGACAGATATTGGTGAAGCAGCAATTTTTATGAGCAATAAGCTAGCTATACTGCGTAGTCACTGATAAAACTCAATGCATTGGCTCGGTGCCCATTGCTCAGGGGTTAGGACACCAGCCACATACACCGAACTCAGCCCGGACCTGGTAAACAACGACAACAACAACAACAAAATAGCTGAGCGTTGTGGTGGGTGCCTGTGGTCCCAGCTACTTGGGAGTCGGAGGCAAGAGAATCACTTAAGCCCAAGAGTTGAAGGTTGCTGTGAGCTGTGATGTCACAGCACTCTACCCAGGGCAACGTAATGAGATTCTATCTAAACAAACAAACAAACAAACAAACCAATTCTGTGTGTCACTAATTCCTGTGATATCAGCATTAAAAAGAGCCAATTTCTGGAGCTGACTATATTTTTTCACTTCTCTAAAAAAGTTTTATTTTTTAATCTCATACCTTTTAAAAATTGATATAATAATTGATGTTTTTAATTGATAGAATAGTCCAGCAATGGAACTGAGTATATACCTAGGAGTTGGAGTGATTTTCAAGGTCCTATCTGTACTATTTGGGGTTCAGCATGCTATTTTGAAAGATGTACATAATGTGCGATGATCTGATCAGAATGATTAGCATATCCATCACCTCAAACATTTATCATTTCGTTTTGTTGAGAACCTTCAAAATCCTCTTTCCTGGGTATTTGAAAATATGCAATAAGTTATGTTGACATTATTCACCCTACAGTGCTATAGAGCACTAGACTTCATTTACTTCTGCTATGTATCTGTAGATTTGTATATTAAGCATCCTCTATCGCTCCCTACTCTCTCTTGCCTCTAGTAACCATTACCTTACTGCCTACTTTATATCAACATTTGTAGCTTCCATATTATGAGAACATATGGTGTTGATCTCATGGCTGAGTAGTATCCCACTGTGTATTTATGCCATGTTTTATTTATCTACTCATCTGTTGATGGACACTTGATTATTACGAATAGTGCTGCAATCGATACAACAGTGCAGATACCTCTTCAACAGACTGATTTCCATTCCTTTGGATGTGCACCCAGTAGTGCCATTGCTGGGTCCTACAGTAGTTCAGTTTGTCAGTCTTTGAGAAACTTCCACATTGTTTTCCATAACGTCCATCCTAATTTACATTCCCACCACCCGGGGACATTTGTACGCGGCATGTTTGTTCCCCTTTCTCTGCATCCTCCAGCATCCATTGTCTTTTTGGTAATAGCCATTAACTGGCATGAGAAGGTATCTCAGTGTAGTTTTGATTTGCATTTCCCTGATTAGTGATAATGTTTCTTCACACACTTGTTGGCCATCTGTAAGACTTCTTTTGGGAAATGTCTGCTCTGATCATTTGCCCATTTTTAAATTAATGTATTTAGTGTTTTCCTATTGAAGTAATTGCTTGAGTTCCTTGTATACTCTGGATATTAATCCCTTGTTGAATATGTAGATGACTATATTTTAAGCCACAGAAGGACTCTCTGAAGGTGAGATTCTAGGCACAGCATCAGATTGGTAAAGATTTGTGGAAGCTGGACTTTTTAGTATCCTACAAATCAGACATGTGGTAGACTGGTCTGGTCAGGTCTGTTGGTCTCCTTTCCCTTATATTTAATGAGTATTGACTGAACAAAGAATTCATCCGTGTTTACCCATCACTTAAATTTTATTCAAGTATCTAATAACTGAAGTCCATTATGATCCCAGTATACTAAGTGTTCTAGACAGTATCATTTCAGTGATTTCAGAAGTCTAAGAATGAACTCAAATTGAATTTGAGGAGTTGTGATTTTGAAGGTCCTATATGCACCAGCACTTTACAGTACCCTGAAAAGTCCTAGAATCACACATTCCCACCTCTTCCATGCCCAAGTCTGGAAATCTAGGTTTCTAAATAACATAATTTTAGGATGTAGATGGTGGCAAGAGAACATATATGGTTTTTAATGTTTTTAAGCTAATTCTGATACACGTATCCAGATTCTCTGATAATCACTGATCACTACTGTACATTATTATTGCCCGTGAACATTTTCCTACGTAATTCAATGGCGGCTACACTGTCATTACTTGAATGAGACATACAAGTTTCCTTTTATGTATGTGAAGTGTTGTCATTCTATACCTCAATTTGATCCACATATGATTTGCTATATATAAGTTCTGAATCTAAACATCAATCCAAGCATGCAAAATCAATAGCTATTTTAATTTTTAATTTCTGTAGTCTCTTGGACTTTTCTGGTAACTCTTTTAAAATTACACCACTTTAAATGAAAACCCAAATTGATGATAGCTATATTTATTAAACATTTCTGTAGGAGACGCCAAGAGCCAGATGACATCCGAGCAAGATGATCTGCAGCTGAGGTGTGGACCTCGGGCCATTCATCCACAGGAGTTCCTTGTGGAAGAAGAGCCCGTGCCCTCAGCCCGTAGTCATTGTTAATTATTCCCCTCACCTGTATCATTCCCTTTCAATAAAAGGCTGGTGCAGAGGGTGCTCGGGGCTACCGGAAAGTAAGGGCTAGTACTACTTCCACAAGCTTGTGCTTCTAATCTGCTTCTCGCCTGACTCCTTCCTGCACTAACGGAGACCAGGGCCACAGGAGCCCAATGGGTCGCAACATTTTGGCATAAGTCGACAGGATATAGCAGGACACAACAGGACACCAGGGACCCAGACCAAAGGAGACAACACCCGGATGTAGGTGAGGCCTTTGGTAGACAGTGGAAGGAAGTCCAAAGGGAAACTCCGCTCAGGGAAAGTGGGACCTTTGGCCAATTTAGAAATTAAGAAACCGCACTCAGAATAAGTAAAGTGTCTGATAAACTAAGCAAAGACATGGGTAACTTTCTGTTTGGGAAGTCGCGGGAAGTAGAAACTGAGGAGGAAGGTGATGTTCAATCAGTATCTGAAAGCGAGGATAGTGAGGTTCAGTGGGAAACTGGACCTAAGAAAAATTGGGACGCGAGAGCATATGATATGAATGAGCAAGTAATCACCACTATGACCACTATGGCTGAACAAATTAAATGATTGGGAGATCAGATAAATAGTCTCACTGTCAGAAATGCTAACTCAGAGCACCCCGTTTTGCCCTCAGCACCTCCCTATGTAAATGAACCGCCTGTGACTTCTGTTATGAAGGCTGCATTAGAAGGGCGTGACACTGGTGACTTTGGGAAAACACTTTTGGGCTTTTTCCGGTTACCGTCACTGATACTCCTCCTGATCTGCAACACCCTCAAGGGGGCCAGCGTTTTGACCACCATATGATCACCTTTTCAGTTCTTAAAGATTTGAAACAGGCCGTAGCACAATACGGTATGCAGTCCCCATTTTCCAGAGGTCTGTTGCAGGGGCTTGCACAGGAACAGCGGCTCATTCCCTATGACTGGGATATGATAGCCAGAACTGTTCTTGAATCTGGACGGTATTTACAGTTTAAAACCTGGTGGAAGGAGGAGGCTGACCTAATGAGTCGCCAGAACCAACAGAGAGGCATCCCAATAACATCTGAACAACTCACTGGGTCTGGGCAGTGGCTGGGGATTCCCAATCAGCTTCAATACAATGACCTAGCCGTAGTCCAGACAAGACTGTGCTATCTTAGGGCCTGGGAAAAGGTTCAGGCGCCTGGAGATGTCTCTAAATCTTTCATTAAAATAATGCAGTCGGGAAACGAACCTTATACTGACTTTCTAGCCCGACTAAAAACTGCAGTTGCCCAGCCAGAGCTGAGAGACATGCTTTTTCAAACTTTAGCATTTGAAAATTCCAACTCGGAGTGTCAAAAGGCCCTGCGACCTTCCAGAGCACAAAACACTCCCTTAGAGGAGTATATACGGGCATGTGCTGACATAGGAACAGAATCCTATAAGGCTAATTTACTGGCTACTGCTTTAAAAGAAGGGGTCAGTTCATTTCCTCCCCCTTCAATAATGGTCCTAGGTTTCTGCTCACTAAAGCTCTTTTCACTCTTAATTTTCTCAATCTCAGCAATGATGAAAAGACAGCTGCAGAACACCGTTGGACATCTCTCATTCATGCACCATCCTCTCCAGTACCACAACCTATCTTTTATAAAAAACCAGATATGACAGAGTGGAAGCCAGGTTATGTGCTGCATTGGGGTCGAGGCTTTGCCCGTATTATTACAGAATATCAAGAAAAGCAGTGGCTACCAGCCCGCTGGATTAAGCCTCGACACGAGCAGGAAACTTTACCAGCACCTTAAACAAGTTTGTTTTCACTAACCTTTCTTCTACAGGACCTTAGCTTAGGCAGTTTCACAGTGGAGAAATCCTGGATCAATCTCCTCTGCGGGAACTCGAGCTGCCTCTCCCATGTCGCCGCCCAGTCTCAGCAGGAAGCAGTTAGGAGCGGTCAGTGCCCCTTTTCCCTGAAGAGGCAGCAGGAGCTTCTATGCAGAGTGGGAGGATTGATATAGGATTTCATTATTTGGGGCTGTATATTAAGCCCCAGGCAAGCTTAGAAGGCGTCGTCTAAACCTTGGAAAATTAGGACAACAAAGACCTCGAACAACAGGCTTTAAGGTAAAGGTTATTATGGTATTGGCAAGGTAAGAGAATTTCACTTGTTGGGTTTGTTTCTATTTCAATTGGGCACCTGATCTTAAAGTTACACTGCTTTTGGAAAGGGTCTGGGTTTGCAGCCCTTTCTCTACCTAAGCTTTGGGTGATGCTTAATACTTCCCATGGAAGCATCATGAGCCCTATGGGTCAGCCCGTAGCACATAGTTGAGTGGTGATTAGCACATAGGGGACAAGTTTTCCCCCATGCTTGGTTTGACTAATATGAGTTTCCTTTATGTCCGAATTAGCTCCGATGGTGTATTTTTGTTATGCTTATGTGCCCTCTTTTTTCTTTTACTCAACAGAAAGCTGCTCAGTGAGGAGAATGGCAGAAACAGACCTTCTCCCTTGCCTCTTCAGAAATGTCTTTAATACACTAGAGAGGGGGAATGTAGGAGACGCCAAGAGCCAGATGACATCCGAGCAAGATGATCTGCAGCTGAGGCGTGGACCTCGGGCCATTCGTCCACAGGAGTTCCTTGTGGAAGAAAAGCCCGTGCCCTCAGCCCGTAGTCATTGTTAATTACTCCCCTCACCTGTATCATTCCCTTTCAATAAAAGGCTGGTGCGGAGGGTGCTCGGGGCTACCCTGAAAGTAAGGGCTAGCCTGCCTTCCTCAAGCTTGTACTTCTAATCTGCTTCTCGCCTGGTTCCTTCCTGCGCTAACCGAGACCAGGGCCACAGGAGCCCAACAGGTTGCGACACATTTCTTCATCCACATTTACTAAATACCAACAATGCACTAAATACTACAGCAAACAGCCTGGTGAGATTTAGCCAATCATTTACCTTAACTTAAAATTTACATTAGTTTGAAAATCTGACACTGTACTTCTGCCTTGATTTTTATGATTTAACTGAAACACTGGTAAATTAAGCATGAGGCCCATCTTCTTGTATTATATTTATAACACACTCACTGATATGTATAAACTTTACTAAAGTGGAGACTGTGGCCAGTTTTTACAATATAGACAACAAAGAAGAAACCATTTTTTCTTTTATAAAAACAATATTGTCACATAATGGGTCAATTAAATTTACCCACAATCCCATCACCCTAACCTCTTTCTTGTGGGCTCTTTTCATCTTTACCCAGAAACGTAATCTTTACAAAGTTGTCACCTGTGTGTCCATACAATTTAGGTGCAGGTGTGTATAACTTGCAGTTTTGGGGCAGCAGGCAAAGTATGTGGACTTTTTTGCTTGTGTATAGTGGTGGATAGCACAAAAAATTATGTATGGACCTTTTTGTTTGGCTGATTAGCTTTTGCTAGTGTTTGTGTATTTAATGTGTGGCCCAAGACAACTCTTAGTCTTCCAATGTGGGGCAGAGAAGCCCAAAGGTCAGACAAACCTGACAGGGTAAATGTCTATTTAAATCCTAATCCACTGGGTTATATGTAGACTTCTCTTTAAGGAAACTACAGAGTGTAAAACCTACAATATGCAACATGCACCATAATTCTCAAATATCTAAGTTTCAACCTTGCAGACCAAATTACAATTTCCTTTTTTTCTTCTTCACCTGAATAAATGAACTAAGATGTGGCTTTCATTAGCCTGAGTTTACCAGCTCTAAAATAGTATATGTAAAATAATGCTATCTTCTTGGTTGCTTAACACTCTTTATGCAATCAGTGTGGAATCTTAAAATTATTAATTGGTGTATTAGTTGGTGGAAAATCTGTATAAAATAGTTGAAAATTACCATTAGCATCCTTTCTATAAACAATACTTTTTCCTGTATACATCTTTGTTTTTACATTTTCTGGT
Source organism: Otolemur garnettii (assembly GCF_000181295.1). Classification (NCBI taxonomy): domain Eukaryota; kingdom Metazoa; phylum Chordata; class Mammalia; order Primates; family Galagidae; genus Otolemur; species Otolemur garnettii. The sequence goes on from NW_003852443.1 coordinate 5,427,974, forward strand.
ATAAACATCCCCAAATTTACTTAACTAATTATCTCATTGTTCTCAATTACTATTTCATTCTTGGCAAGTTTGTTTTGTAAGGAAGGTAGTTAATACAAAGGACAGATTTCTCTAAAGGGACTCTTCATCTAAATACACTATAGACCCAAAGGTGAAGCAGTATGATTTAGATTGAGTAGGTTCTGTATTTATAGATTTACCCATCTGGTTCCACAATACGTCAACTATGTGATTATCTTGGGCCAATCACTTTGTCTCCATGAAATTCAGGTTACTTTACCGTAAAATGAGGATCATATTTGCATTCTCTCTCTTCATGGGTATTATGACAAAAATGAGTATATATGCAAGCATTTTAAAATCCTAGATACTGGAGGTACTGGAGTTTTCAGATATTCTTTAGGAAAAATATGACTTATTACTAACTTATACTACTAAAATATCTCTGTTATCATTCTGGCTAAAAATTACAAATGAGTTCACCTACCCAGTGTGTTCTAAGAACAGGTATGCTAAACCACTTTCATTTAGTGACACACTGACATCTAGTGGATATTTATGGTGTGCTATGGGATGCTGTATACCCAAGGATGCCACTATAGTTTGGATGAGGGCAGAGTACCAAAGTACCTTTGGTTTTTATCCAAAGCACCAAGATATAAAAAGATTAAGTAAAGAAGGGTATACTCCCCATGTATTTGTTTTAATTTGTTTAATTGTTCCATTAGAAACACTGGTCAATTCACAAGACATAGAAGTTATAAGAAGGTTGAGGTAGGAGTGGTGACGGGCTAGTCAGTGCCGTGATTTGAGAAATCCCCCCAAACCTCCCATAATTCAAAATTTAAAAGAGCAAGTAGGTAACCATGTGTTCACCTGCTCTTTTCTTTCTTACAGTGAATATAGGCAAGGGTGGAGGGAGGAAAGGGAAAAGAGAGGAGGGAGCAGTGAAGGGGAGGGAAAAACCAGTCTTCCACTACATTCCTTGAATTAATTTTTGTACCTCTTTGTGGTTAGAATTTTATTAATTCCAGAAGGAAAGCTCCTTTAAGCAAATGTATGTGTAAGCTTTCTGGCATGTTACTAGGCATTTATCTAAACCTGTTCGCTTAATATACTGCATTTACTTTGGAATAAAAATATAAAACAAAATGTTTCTATTACCCTGAACTTTGCTGATGCTTACCACCATCAGGAAAAGGGTGCCTTCTGTATTTCCTTTCTGTCCTTACAGACATTACAAGAAAGAAATGCTAAGTGTTGGCTCAGCCCTTGTAGCTCAAGTGACTAAGGCACCAGCCACATACACCAGAGCTGGCGGGTTCGAATCCAGCCTGGGCCCACAAAACAACAATAACAACTACAACCAAAAATAGCTGGGCGTTGTGGCAGGTGCGTATAGTCCCAGCTACTTGGGAGGCTGAGGCAAGAGAATTGCTTAAGCCCAGGAGTTTGAGGTTGCTCTGAGCTGTGATGCCCAGGGCAAGTCAAGGGCAACTTGAGGCTCTATCTAAAAAAAAAAAAAAGGAAATGCTATGTGGCCCTAGGAGGATGTCAATTTAACACCTGCATATTTTATTTAACATGATTATTTAAATTAAGTAAGATTAACATATATTCATTGGAAGATTACAACAATCATATCTGCTACAGTACTAATTAAATTTAAAACTGTCTGTCCTCCCCCTTCAGTGCACTTGGTAAGGACTTGGAGTACAGATGGTTTATTTCTTCTAAAACAGCCTACTTCCTTGTTTTCTATGGAGCTTCAGCCACCTCTTTCCACCACTGTTTAATAGCTTCATTATTCCAATGAACAGAAAAGGACGAAGAAGGAAATCTGGAAGCTATAATAAAGAATTTTTTTATACTGTTGTGTGCTTAGCCTCTGGTTCTAGAAGACCTTTCCACCCTACCTCTTCTGGAAAAAAAAGAAAAAAAGAAAAAAAAAAAAAGAAAAGTGAAAACTTCTGTTAGTCTAGAAGAAACATCAAACTAAAAGAAATCCTTAAGGACTAGGAAATGTTGTGCTTTTTCTCCTGAGAAGAATGTGCATGAGTTTGCTCCCACCACACCCTGAATGCTTCTAAATCCTTTAACTCCTTCACTCTGTAATTTATGTCTGGGAATCAGAAGAATTGTTTAGAAATCACCAGCCCTCAAGTATGAAGTCCTAGAAGAATTTTAAGACAGGCACAATGCTTAATTATAACAGAACATTCTTAAATGTGTACCCGTTATTGATGTTAAATTTTTAAAAAGAAATATACTCACTTATGTCCTTCTCAGCAATTAATAAACGTCAATCTTCAGAGCACAGGGACAAAAACAAACAAACAAAAACAACAAAAAAGAAGATGCAACATAACCTATTAGCACAAGCAAAAACAATGTTTTAATAGTGAAGCATCATGCTGCACTAGTATTTGTATAGTTATCCAGACATTTTAAAATTGTATTACACTTTACTGCTTAAAAAAGGTCTTTCCGGGTCCTTTCTACCGCCCATTGTTTTACCATGAAGTCTACTTTCTTTGATTTCTGCAGTGTTGTTCATCATTTTTAGTTCAACTGGATAAGTGAGAAAATTCAGGCCCAGAGAAGTAAAAAGAAAAAAAATTTCCTAGCTACAGAGCAAGATTAGCAATTAAAAGAGATTTGAAACCTCAGCTGTTGTATTATAAGTTTCTAGTTAAATTAAACTATTTTGGCTCTTGAATCCAATATCTTAAAAACTCATAAGTCTGAATTGAAACATCAATTATTTTTGGAGTTTTACTCACAAGAAAGTATTGCAAATCAGTGACCCATAATTACTCTTAAATAATTTTAAAACTTAAAAATTGTGATCTCTTATTATTTTCTTTCCAGATAAAGTATCAAAATACATTAGGCTGCACCCTTAGTTTTAACATGTGCAATATATATTTTATTGGATGATGTGCTATACACCTGTTATAGACATGGTGATTTTAAAGATTCCCAGGCAGGGCCCTATCTTTGGAACTAGATACCGTCCCTATTGTACAGAATGAGATTTCAGCAGTTTTCAGAGATGGGACTAGTTGTCAAAACAACTAGTATATGTGTGTGTCTGTTTGGGTTCTCCTCAGTCTTCTAATTCCATTCTCTCAGGATATGCGGCTATGTTACAGACAGGAAATGAATTTTCCGGACATACTCTTAGATGCTAAGAGAGATGGCTATTAAGAGATCTGTCCACAGGCATGTCATACGAAATGAATCTGGAGATGTGGTCGAAGTACCTGTGTACAATATATTTAAACTCAGAAAAAGAAGTTACAGTAGAATTATAGAATCAATACCAATTTTCCCACCACCAGAATCCATCACCCTTTGTGATCTTGGTTTCCCTGGAAATGTTAAGAAAATAGAGACAAGTTTGCCTTATAGAATCTAAGGAAACTTTATTGATCTCTTTATCCTTCCAGAGTTATGAGAGCAGACAGTACAATATTTTAACCAAGCTCAGAGGAGTAGAGGAGCTGGATGTTTTTTCCACGTAACAGTACCGTCTCCTATATCAACCATCCTCTTCCTCCACCACCATAACCCACAACTCAGAGTGCATGATGGGGGCTTTTGCTGTGTCTCTTCCAAGTCTCCACTGGAGTGTTCTGATCCTCTTGAGGGCATTCAGCATCCTGTGATATTTAGTTTAACACCCAGTATTCCCCAAATGATGACCACAGAGTTACATAAATCCCACTTTGAAAATCCATGAAGAGAAAAAATACATTTCTAGCTAATGACTAATAAGACTCTAACAAGCTACAAATCAAAAGGAATACAAAACAATTTCTAATTTTAGTTTAAAAAAAACGTAAAGCGTTCTTCTCTAAGTCAAGTCTTTGGAGATACTATTCATTGTAATCTTCCAGCGCGGCCCTAAATAAGGCAATGCTGTTTGAGCAAGATGCCTGAGAAGAGGTGTTAACTGGGGAGAATAAAATGAAACAGAAAGGCGAGCAACATGGAGATTTAAAAGCCTCCACTCCTTTAAACTTACTTCAGTACATTTGAAAAGCCTCCTTTTTTGGCTCGGCGCCTGTGGTTCAAGCGGCTAAGGTGCCAGCCACAGACACCTAAGGTGGCGGGTTTGAATCCAGCCCGGGCCTGCCAAAACAACAATGATGGCTGCAATCAAAAAATAGCCAGGCGTTGTGGTGGGTGCCTGTGGTCCCAGCTACTTGGGAGGCTGAGGCAGGAGACTCACTTGAGCCCAGGAGTTGGAGGTTGCTGTGAGCTGTGATGCCATGACATTCTACCCAGGGAGAACAGCTTGAGGCTCTGTTTCAAAAAAAAAAAAAAAGAAAGAAAGAAAAGCCTCCTTTTTGAGCTTAGCTAACATTAGCCTAACAGTTAACTATAAACCTGGAAAGTTTTGAGCCCATGTTTAAATGTGGCCAAATACAGCTGACGCTTGAACAATGCAAGGGTTAGGGACACTGGCCCCCACACAGCTGAAAATCCACATCTAACTTTTGACTCTCCAAAAACCAGTAGTAGCCTACAGTTGACTGGAACACAACCACCAACCATTACCATAAAAATAGACTAACATCTACGCATATTTTATTCCTTCACTACATACCTTTTCCTTATATTTTTCACTATTTTCTAGGTTATAGAAAATAACCTAGAGAGTCTGAAAAACCTTTGAGAGTTTTTTCAAGTTGTCAAAAATCTCCAAAAACCTTTCTGATACATGTACTGAAAGTTGTCCCTGTGTAAATGGAGCCATGCAGTTCAAACCTATTATTCAAGGGTCAACCACTTAATCTTTCTAGAAACATATAGCAATGAAAATAAAAACAAGTTAATACCACATTCCAAAATGACGCACAGTACGTATCCATGACTTATGTACTTGCTTATGCCTTAAAATGTTATGAAGGTGCTTGCATATAGTTGATATGGGAGCCAAAACCTTCCCAGATACAAGGGAAAAAAGTACAAAATTGCCCACTCATCGTTGAATTATTTTGGACTGAACAGAAGGCTCAATTTCAGCACTGCCAACTGCTCTTAGGCACAAAAGCAATGCGCCATCTGTCTTGAAGCACCAAGTATATCAATTCACATTTAAAATACTGCTGTGCCTAGCCAAGTATCTTAAGTAATACATTTTCTGAGGCTTGATCGAAACTTAACATGGCTAGCAAGAAGGTTACATGCATCAATACTTTCAACTGCTAGTAGTAAAATAAATTATAAAAATGTCAGAGCACCAAAGAGTTGTAGTTCTACAAGCAGAAAGCCTTGAAGACAGGCAGTGGTTTAAGGAAGTGTTCTCAGTGAGTCACTACGGCTGTATCTCTATATTTTTAAATGATTGATAGAATTCCTGCCATTGACAAGACTGACTATGGTATTTCACTACAAAATGAGTGTGGCTGCTATTGAAATAGATTCTGCTTCATCATGGGAGCACAGGGATATAATGACAGAAAGCTAGGCTTCCTCGGAGTTTGGACTTCATTCAGTAAATAATGGCAACCACTGAAGTCTCACAAGCAGGGAGTGTCCTGATAAACTTCCCCAGGCAAGATTAATGTGACTGTGGAGTTCACACTACTGGAATGAATGGCAGTCTTTTGCATGCACAAGAGGGTAACTTTAAGAGGTTTCTGGAAATAAGAGATAATCCAGAGCCTGAACAGAGACAGCAGGACTGGAAAGAACAGAATCAAGACATGATTTCCTTCTGAAAGAAGGAAAGATAATTGTTCCTGAAAGAAACATGTCTCTGTGTGAAATATTCTAAATACTGTTATGATTAAGTCACACAAAAGTTAAAATATCCTGTTGCTTTTTCAGAGAAAAAGTATAGTTGGGCTTAAATGTGTATTCACCACAGCAAAGGTTCTGTTCCACAAGACCCAATCAGGAAAAGGAAATTTTAACTTCTAAGTATTTGTTAACTCTTGACTCGCTAAGTAAAATTAAGTACTTGAGCCAAGTAAAATTCAAGCCTCTGTCTCAGCTGTTTTAAGAGTAAACAAGGTTTTTACTCAAAAACCTTGAGCAAGCACAATAGAAGGTATGAGCCTTGGTCAAAAGCTGTGACTACCCCATGCTTTTCTGGAAATGAAAGCTGATTTTCAAATTCCTTATTTCCTGAGTGAGAGAAAACAAAAAGGGAAAAAGCCTAGAACTCAAAGTCTTGCCACAGGACCAGGAAAGAAGACAGGGTGACAGAATTCGGTGTCACTGTATCTTTCTCTAATTACTGCATCAATAACCGAACTGGGATAAAGAATACACAGTTTTCTGGAATCATTTCTTCTAGCTAACTCCGAGACGTCATCTGTCTCATCACCCACTGAGGTGTTTCCAAAGCTCTGTGTATTCACCTCGGACATCTCTCTTCCTGGGAAACACAGCATGAACATCTTTGCTTTCAGCATTTAAAATATTAACTTTCAGCAAATACCGTGTTTTTCTGAAAATAAAACAGTGTCTTATATTTTTTCTCAAGAAGACACACTAGGGCTTATTTTCAGGGGATGTCTTCCTCTCTGTGCCGAAACGTGTGGCCTGGCTATGCAGATACGCTGCACAGCTATTATTATCGGGGTAGGGCTTATATTTAATAAGTGCATAGAAATTCTGCTAGTGCTTATTTTTGGAGTAGGTCTTATTTTCAGGGAAACATGGTACCTTAAGTCTTCTAGTCTAATTTGATGTCAAGATAGTCTTCCATGATTTAAGGAAAATAACTTGAAGGAAAGAAAATATTAAGGCACTTAATATCTAAACTACCAACAGCCACTAACCAGAGTTGATGAAATAGAAGAGCATTCCAAACAGGTGGTAATTTTAACTGCTTGTTCATTATCAATATGTATCTAAGAAATTAAAGGCTCAGTCACACAGACAACTATTTCATTAATACTCAACGATGACTAGTTACTCTGCTGGACACAAAGAGGTCAAATAGATATGCGAACTTCCTCACCCCTACAATCCTCATTTTCCACCAGTAACATGTTTCATGGAGGAACTAAAGCTGCCAGAGAACTCCTCACTTCTACCTTCCAGTTGGACCTACGCCTTGCTCTCTGTAAGTTCCTAGCACAGGCCAAACACTTCCCTTACACTAGGTCCTATCCCCTCCTGCCTACCTAGGGAATTCAAAAATTTGGTGCATGACAACACTGTGTTACATGATGGATGCTTCATTTCCCAGCCACATTCCCCCCAAAAGCTACTCCCGTCAGGAAGACAGACCGATGTCCAAAGTAGTGCAGAGAGCTTTGGAAGCACTGAGTAGATAGTGTAGAAGTGGATGTTTTCCAAGGACACTCGCCTTCCTCCCTACATTGGCCACCTTCACTCCCTTTTCTTATATCCACACAAAAGCCTTTATTACATACCTGCCATGTGAAAATATAATTTGTACAGGCTGCAGAAAGTGTGTTACATACACAAGTGTGCATGCATGAGTGTGCACACATACACACAACACAGCTTCTGCCCTCAAAGGACCTATACCCTTCTCTGGGCTTTCTCTGGACACCCCAGGCAGGGTTACGGCTGCCCTTTGTTCACTCCTCGCATCCTGTGCTCACTTCTAACACCCATCATATTAACAGACTTTGTGTAACAGTCTGCTGTCTAGAAAACCATGAGTACTATGAGTTTAGGAATCGTTTCTTCTTGGCTTTTGTGGCACTCAGCAGTTATGTTGCTGGACAGGGTGGGAATGCACAGAGTTGGCTGAGGTTGTCTCTTTGGTGTGGGTCTGCCTCTTTCCCTATGGCTTTGGTATCATACCCTTAGCCTTGGGCCTCATTCTTAGGACTAAGTGAGTATGCACGAGTTTGCACATGGCATCAACACTTCTCAGACACACATTGTGCGATTACTTTCAAAAGTGCTAAGGTTCTAGCCACTGACAGAAGCCAGAACCTGCAGACTCGACTCAGGGATACGCTGGACAGGTCTGTTGCCCCTGGGGAATGGCTGGTGCTAAGAACACCCTGCTCAAAAGTCTGGTTGGGAGGCTAGGGAAAAAAAGTAAGGTCAACATAGTTGATGAAGCTTTTTCATCAAAGCTTTGGCCAGCTCCCTGCCAACCCCCTCCCCAGTTTCATTCCATGCTGGGTTCCTCTTCTCATTGGAAGGTGAGTGAACAGGCAGAGAAGTCTTCTGAAAACAGAAACCACCTTAAGGGGACGCAAAAGCCAGAGCCCGAGCTGTCTTAGGGCACAAGAAGCCTGTGGTTAAGCCTCCTAAGCTTCCTCAAGGTGCTCCATGTTAGAGAAGACAGGTCCCTCCCTCCTTTTTCTTGGCCGTGAGCCCCAATGTGTCCAGTGGGATCAAAGAGGCAAAGCTGCCAGAGAAGCTCAAAGGCAACAAGGGACTAGGGTCAAGGACAAAATCAGTCTCGAGAGTGAGGTTTTTCTCTCAACATAAAAACAGGCCGAAGCTTTTTTCATCTAAAAAAAACCCCTCCACCTGTTCCCTTCTCCCCACTTCTCTATTTTACTACACGATTGGTCAGAAGTATCCAATCTCTATCTTTTTGTTTTCTCCAATCAAGCTTTGATCCCATGGTTCCAACGAAACTGTGCTTATAACGACCACCACCCTTGAACTGCTAAATAAAAATGACCATTACAGGCCTCATCTTACTTGCCTTATTAGTAGCATCTGACAGTAGTTCCTTCCTACCTCCCTGAAACATTTATTTCCCTTCCTTTCAGAGTCTCACACTCCCCTGGCTTCCCTCTCCTTGACTGTTCCTTCCTGAGTTCCTCTGCTCATTCCTCTAATTAGCTTCTTAACGTTGGTACTTTCTCCACCAGCAGCACTCATTCCACTGATGAGCTCTTGGTTTAAGAGCTACAAATACCACCGACACTAGTCTCCTGAGGCCCAAATGTCCACCCCTGCCCAGAATTAACTCCGAAATTACAGATCTGTGTATCTGCTGTCCTGACACCTCGATTTGGATGTTTCACAGGCATTTCAAACTTAACCTGCTAAACAACTAAGCTCTTAATTTTTCTTCAAACACCACTCCACCCTCAAGTTTCACACTTTGGTCAATGACAACCACAGCCTTTTAATTCATTCAGGCCCTAAACTTTTGACTCCTTTTCCACAATGCATACTCCATCTACCAACAGATCTTGTCAGCTCTACCTTCAACCACAACAAATTCTTTTTATTACCTACTCAGGTTGAAGTTACCAGTATCTCTTACCTGCATTAGTGTCCTCTAATTCCTCACCCACGTCTTTTCCTTCACGGTAGAGATTTTAGTAAAACACAAATCATTTCCTACCACTCTTTAGCTAAAAAACCCTCCAGTATCATTCCATCTTATGTAGAATACTAGCCAAGCTCCTGTGAGATGTAAGAGCCTACATAGTTTGCCCACCTGTTGTCTTCCTTAACGGGGCCTCCTACTCCCTCCTAGTCGCCCTCCCAGGCAGATTGAGGAATGCATGAGACATGCTCTGCCAGTCTTTCCACTTGCTATTTCCTCTGCCTGGAATACTCTCCACTATTATCCCTCACCATGTTCAGTTCCTGACTCATTTTTTGTGAGGTCTTCCCTATCATTCACTCTTACAACTGCAATATAAGCTCCCCTGTCCCCCTCCCAGCACACTTCTCTAGTTTTCTCTGTAACGTTACCATTTGACACACATGCGTGCATACATGTATGTTTTGGTCTGTCTCCCTATAGCACTTGCATGTGCTTTATTCACTGCTATGCCTAAACATCTAAACAATATTCCAGAGTATACATCTAGTAACTCATTGACGCGGTGAAATGAATTGCATCCCTTACTACTACAGGCTCATGCATAAGGGAGATAATATACAAATAAAATATTACATGTCACTTAAACCACAGAAAGAAAAATCCATGGTCTCACATGCGTATTTAAAATGACCTTAATCATGTGGGAATTGTTAAGTCGTGGCAAGAGTTTAGCAGAGGGCTGTTCCCGAAAACAAGCTGATGAAGGAATTAGATGAAGGAATACCAATAATACCTTTTGTGTCCCTCATGAATTACTCATCACTTTGCAGATGAAAACTTGAAATGTTCACGTCAAGACGTGATGTAAGGACTTCAGTCTCAACAACTAGAGAATCCTTAACTTTCCTCAAACACTTGGGCCACAAATTGTCAAGATTTCCCTCTTGGTGCCCAACTTCTCTCAGCAACTCATTTCTCCACAGGTTTACCTTTTTCTTCCAAAAGAGTGGGCGTGGGAGCAGTCAACATACCTGAGTTTACTGAGCTGCCTTTAAAATACTTACGAGTGAGATAAACAAGAACTTGCTGAAATTACACTTCTGAAGTTAGGGGGCTTTTAACTAGTCACTTTTCAATTATGTTGAGTGGAAAAGAAATAACATGGGGGCAATACAGAAAAAGTATAACTCTTTGATTATCTCATTCCACTTTTCTTTCTCACAGAACTTAGAAGTGAAAAAAGCACGAAGAGACTTGGCTAACAATTCAATAAATGACTTTCACTCAGGGACAGCTCCCTCTGTATTATTAAATATTAATAGTATACTGGTTTCTTTTCACAAAAATATTTTTCATAAAAGAATTTTTTTCAAAGGCCAGCACTTTTCATTTTCCTATTAAATTTCCTTAAAGAATGCTATGAGCAGATACATCTATGTCTTTGTGTCACTTTTCTTTCTACCAATAAAAGGATAAGAGGAAATATATCAATTAAGAAGACAGTCATAATAAAAAATTATGTATATCCTGTAAAATGTTAAGCATTCTGGTATATTTAAGGACTTTTATAAGATTAACTCATTCTCCATTTTAAACAAGTAGTCATTAAGTCGATTATCTGAATAACTCATTGCTACTTCCCACATTTCAATTGAACAGAAATGTGGCACTTACCCACATCCAAAGCACTGAAGGAATCAGCATGGTGGAAAACTAAAGATGTGACTGGTACATGGGATTTGAAGACAACTCACACTCACAATAAAACAGACATTCAGTCAGCAAACATACAGCATGTTAGATATTGGGCTAGACACTGAGATATACACATGAGAAAGAAGTACAGGTAATATTCTTCAAAAGGATACTATCCAGAAATACGGGGTGTTAAATTGAACATAACATAAAACGCCTGGCTCAGAGCCTGTAGCTCAAGCAGCTAAGGCACCGGCCACATATACCAGAGCTGGCAGGTCTGAATCCAGCCCAGGCCTGCCGAACAACGACGACAACTCCAACCAAAAAATAGCCAGGCATTGTGGTGGGCGCCTGTAGTCCCAGCTACTTGGGAGGCTGAAGCAAGAGAATTGCTTAAGCCCAAGAGTTTGAGGTTGCTGTGAGCTGTAACACCAGGGCACTCTACCCAGGGAGACAGCTTGAGGCTGTCCTAAAAAAAAAAAATATATATATATATATAAAAAATAGAACTCAAAATCCATGCTAGGGACTTGGAACACTAAGAGAAGTTTGAAAGAGTATTCTCAAAGCATCAAACAGTTTTAAGCATATTTAATATTATACAGATTGGGTAAAAATTATTAAATATTGTATTTTTGTTGCTAAATCAGCAGACATATATTCCATTTCTCAATAAATGAAAATGAGTACACATTAGTAAAGATCTGTTCTCTGCTAAGAAGAGGGAAAACATCTATCTAGACAGAAAAATGAAGACTATTTAAAGATGTTAAAACTTGTTAGTCTCTGTACATATCACACTGCCTTAAAGAACCTTCCAATTCGCAAGCACTTAAAATTTGTAGAACAAACTCACAAATAGCTATGGGGTTATAAAAGATAACCACCTTCCATTTTCCCTAATGTCTTCCCTCTCATCCCACCCCACCCCCCAAAAAGAAAGAAATTAAAGGAAGAAGGATTCTTGATTCAGGGTAGACAGTGCTGAGCTGGTGAGAAACGCCCCTGGCTTGTTGGCATTTAGAGATAAGCAAATGCTGAATTTTCTTTTATTATTTCTCCTGTTTATATGGATGGCACCTTAGAGAAACAGACAGGGTGAAAGACTAACAGGTCCATGAGACCATTATAATGGAAAGGTTTCATCAAAAGAATTAGACTTGAGATAAACTTTAGGGATTGGAGGATTTGGGAGGAAATTGCTTTTACCAACCTGTGTTAGGCAAGACTTGCAAGACTGGCTGATCTGGAAGATTTAAAATGAATTTAAATTTGTCAAAATTCACAGTCACTGATAAAATTCCTTTTGCTATGCCATAGTTTCATTTATTTCAGAACATAACCAGGACTAGGCTTCAGAGCTCTACTATCTATCATAGTTAAATTATGCTTTTTCACATATTAAATTATTATCAAAAACTATTAAAGGATGTTAACACTATCTGTGCCTGAATCTCGGTAATAATCTCTTGCTTGGAATATTTTTTCTTTTCAAAACTTAGGCTCTCAATATTTGGTTTTATTAAGATATGCTATTTAAAAACCACATTGGGATTCCTATCTTATGAAATACTGGAATCACAAGAAGTTGAGAGCATAGCAGGTAGCAACTGAAACAGGAGAGATACTCCCTTCAGAAAAACACTTAAGAGTTTAACAGAGTCAGAGATTAAATGAGGAAAGAGAGGCTAGGTGAGCACATCCCACAGGATATCCACAACCCTTAGATATATATATGCCTTAAAGGATCACTATTCATTTTTAACTTAGTAAAGTTTATTCTGTCTGACAATGACCAAGGCTTTCACATTCCTTTACTGTTGGCAATGCAGTTACACTCCCAGCTATTTTATATCCATTTTGAATTATCGTCCACAGAATAGAAACATCCCATTAAACGATAGAGAGATACACGTTTAAATCATTTAAGAATTTTACAAGAGAAAGTCGTCAAACTGGTTAGAAAAAAGTTGTTCATATCAAATAATACATATCTACTAAAATACAATTATAAATTATTTTTTATTATTTGGATATTTCTTGAAAAAAACTAAGTTATTCACTGAAATATGAAACAAATGAATTTATTTTATTTACCTAAAATAAGGAATACTAATTAAAATATAAGTGGATAAAGTTATTATAGAATTATTATGTCAGACTTTTACATCAATTTATAAGTTTCAGGTAACTGACATTTCAGATCATAGCATAATTCTGTCCAAAGGCCACAATATAAATGTCAAGTAATAATGTGAAATGTAGTAACATTAGCCATGACTGAAGGTTATGATTTCACTGGACTGAAACTGACTTAAATTTTACCATTCTTTTATTGTTATAAAAATACACTTGGACAAGCTAGTGGGCTGACTCCACGTTCGTTCAAGTATACATCAGGAAACAACTCAAAGTTCTTATTAGAAAGGGTAATATATAGATGGGTCAAATTGCAAATGTCAACTGAATATTATCCCTGTGATTAGTTAAAATTTCTTTGCTTTTTAAAAATGGCAATGTCCAGGTAACTACAACACCTTGTTGTTTTGAAAATACTCATTAAACACTTGATATATTTATTAATATAAATTTTCTGATGTGGCTATGTAACATACAATTAAATAAATAAAAACAATATTATGTATTTCATTTCCAAACTTAAAAAAAAAGGGAAATTGATGTTAAAAGTACTCCTATGACACGTCTAAAGAAGACTGTAAATAAGCCCAATTCATAGTCACTGTCAACAAAGTCTTATCTAGTAAGGTTCCATTTGAGACTAAATAGAAAATTATAATAAGGATTTCTTAAAATGCAAAACTTTATCTATAAAACTAGGATAACTTTCAAAAACTATAGATTAATCTGTGAATATCCATTTTTATAGAGAATAGTTGCACATATGTGTGTGTGTGTATTCAAGACTAACTTGTGATGTTATAAACACAAACTCTCTGCCTAGTGGTTTTGGGAGAGAGGCAGAGGATGTGCATGTTACAGCTCACGTCACACTGGCTGTGTAAGCGGCAGTGGAATTATTTAACTTGTCTATGTACAGGTTCAGCTGTCAACTGATGATCATCAGTCTGCTCTTCTTAAGTTCTTCAGGGGTCTTAAATGAGATAGGACAAATCAGTGACTGAACAGTGCCTGGCATGTAGTAGCTTTCACGTCATTGGCGGATCTACTTATTAGAACACCAATAAATAAAGATACTGTTAGTCCATTTGAAAGTATAGCCTCTTTCCTGAAAGAGAAAGCACAAGCACAACAAAAATTTATAAAATAATAACTGAGTTTGCCTGCCACTAGAGAACAAAGAAACAATCAGATTCAACTTTTCTGTTTCATTTATAAAGCTCAAAGAAGTTAAGCTGTCTTATTCAAGGCCACAAAATACCTATGTGGCCTCAGAAGAACCTTTGGAAGAGATAAGTATTTTAATCTTCTGACTGGGAACAAACCTATAGGTGTCCAAACAAGATGTTACTTTGATGTAAACCATGAGCCTATAGGCACATTTTGTTTCTGAGCACTCTGAAAAGGGTTAAGTTACCAATTTCCTCTCCTTTGTCCCAGGCCAGTATGGGACAGGCCCACAAGTAAGGAAAATAGGGTGGTGATAGTAATTATGCTCATAGCTACCAAAGGAAGTTCTAATCATAGCATCCCCAACATCCTGACATTCAGTGTGATGAAAGCTTTTCCAGTACCAAGAGAGAAGTTTATTACTTTCTATTGGTGATATAAAATGTACATCCTGGAAGTAGGGGAAAAACTACTTTCCTACAGATCACCCAGAGTTCATAAAAATCCTTTCAGTTTACTTTAAATGAGATAACATTTATAAAATACTTAACATAGTCTAATGTCTATGATTATTTTTATTATTGGATCAAGATAACAATATTCTTAAGTTAATAGGATATGAGTTGGGCAAAACAAAGAATGAAGTATGGGGAAGTATGGCACAATTAGCCAGAGGTCTATGGGCAGAAAATGATCCTGAACTTTGCTTCCACTCTTATCACATTTACTTGTACAGATTAGTTAGGTTTTCATAGACATAAGCTCGAACTCTTCAAAATAGTTTTATATTGTGTTTCCTTGTAATAAGGATTAGGATAGAAGGAAGTTTAAGTGAAAAACAGATACGTTAAGTGTAACTTTATTTTTATTCTGATTAAGATTTCTACTGACAAATACTCATTTAGTATGAGTACTGTCGCTATTCTTATTGACAATATATGCAACTACATGTTTTATTATCTTGAAGCAAAGCATTTTTATGCTAATAATTCCACCATAAAATTTTAAGGTGATATGCCATTTCCATTTTTAGGACTGGAAAAGACATTTGACCCATATCCCAAAACCCTGGCTACATGAACAGGGATAATTATGTTAGTGAGAGGGAAAAAATACCACAAATATACTGTTTACCAAATCTGAAATTTGCAGAGTAATTCTAACCCCCATAAGAAACCTAATAATAACTACAGTTAAAAAGAAGGAATTTAATCTAAAAAACCCTTACCAATTGGCATTTTTTGAGTTCACAATTGATATCACATCTACACACCAATAATATACAGTTCTATTCTACCTTCAGGGCAGCAAAGAGTTTCTGTGTTCACCTCTGCCTCTGAATATAATGGCTTATCATGTGTCACATTAAGAATGTTAAAGGACAGCATGAAAATTCAAGATCAGGATTACAAGTAAAAAAATGTACCATGGAATAGCTATCAGATAAAAGTGATTATTTGATAGTACTGCCTGGACAGAATTCATCAATTTGAAAACAAAATAATCTATAAGACATTATCAGACTCATGACTAAGTCAGGATTTTATTGTCTTTTTGGCTCAAATATCATATTATCAAAGTAAAGCTTCATGTGCTTTTGAGACCAATGGTTTAAGATCCAGTTTTGCATATTTAAGCTTGTTGTATTCTCTCATTTTCAGACCTAAAGGAAAAAAACTCTACATATTAAGATTTTATGTTTTTAATTTAATAATTACTTGTACTAGTCCTTAGTAGTCAATCTTCATATCCACATCTTTATGTCATCAACAATCATCTCAGACACACCTTCTAAGAAGACTGTTTTAAAATATTACGACAGGAAACTATGCCTTCAGGAGCATGTTTATTGTGTTTGAGATGATACATCAGGTGCTCTCTGAGCTACAAAGGGTAAAAGGAAATCCTCTCATTACAAACTGACAAAGGTCAAAGGTAAAACATTTTTCACAACAGCATGAACCACATACTCAGAAATAGATCTGGGTTTAATACAAATGACATAATTCCTAGTCATCTACAGCTACTTTTATAACTTCATACAGATAATGAATTAGGCTAAAATGCACTATAATATTTGGTAGACTTCAGGACCAGTATCCTTAGTACATCACAAAATACATTTTGATATCCCAAAGAAGCAAGACTTGCAAGTAGGCGTTTTAAACATAACTAATCTACAGCTACAAAGTTCTACTCTTGATAGCATTTACCTTTTTGGGAAGTCTCCCAGGCTCCAAAGGATAAAAGCAGAGAGTAGAATCAGTATAACATATACACAGAAGTCCGTATTGTAAAGGCTATAAAGATTTGCAGCACAGTGAGAAGATGCCTTCTGCTCCTTCACACTGCATACAAATAATATGAATTATGTTGCGTATCTCTTGGTCCACTGTCTGGCTATCCTGTCGTGTTCTGCTCTGTTGGTCAAATACTGAGTGGCTATGCTTCCAACCAGAGGATCCGCTACAAAAGTGGAAAGAACATGAAAGATATTACGTGGTGTCTTAAAGGGACACAGTTCTAATATTCTATTAAACTGAAACACTGACTTTTCAGTAGCATCTTGATATATAATAGCTAGATTTTCTAAAGAAAAGTGTTTAAAATAACAATCGCTTATTTTGATATTTAACAGCCCCTTTCAGTAAGAAAACAAATGAGTTAATAGATCTGATTTTTATAAAGATGTATATGTCTAATATACAATGACTATGTTGTTGTCTTGGCATTTTATTGAATGACAGAAGTATGCTAGTATTTATAATTCTGCTTTCTCATGGATATTAAAAAGTGGTCATTTAAAAATAAAACTCTAACCTTGTAATAAAATAGAATTCATAATCGCTTTCCATTATCTCCCTTTGAAAACTTATATGCCATTTCATTTTAAGTAGAATTAACTAGAAATTGAATCTGAGATGTAAACTTTTATTTTTCAAAAAGACAAAATATGTATACATGGTACAGTATTTGAATTGTGCCAAACAATGGCCAGTAAAACTCTCTTCCTGTTTGCAAATACTCAGAAGTTTCTTTCCCTGGCAAACAATTGTTACCATTTACCACATTCCCTTTTAGAGATATTATAAGCATTGACAAGCACTGAGAATATATATATATGTATTTTTTTCTTCTCCAGTACCTTGCTTTTTTACTTAATATATCTTAAAGACTTTTCTCTATTAGGTAATACAGTTGTCTCATTTTAACAGCTACATCCTCTATTAATATGGGTTCAAGTTGTTACTAAACTTTTGCTTTAATAAATGGTACAATGAACATCCACATTTGTCTCTCTCTCCCTATATATTTAGATAACGTACATGAGTTGCAAATGTATAACTGTGGAGCTTAAGGTAACAGTAACAGCCTTCAACATCTTACCAAATTGTTTTTAAAAGTCAGTCAACATCTCTAAAAATGACCACTTAATAAGATAACACATGAAATTCTAGGTCTAAACACCAATTCATCAAGTCAGCTACCCACAGTTGAAATTCACATGTGGCAGTAAGGCATTTTTATTTTTAAGTTAAAAATTATACAATAGCTCTGAATTTATATAATCACAATCTAGTCTAACTTTCTCAGTCATCAGCTATTGTTTTAATATCCATTACTACTACATCTAATATTACTAACCGTAATCTAAATAGAAAGGGAGAACAAGAAAAGCTCATTGTTAAGTGCTGCCTGTTCATTACCATCACAAACCAATGCCATCTTGAGATATAGCAACTCATGACTAATGATAAGAAAAGTTTCAAGAACTGCTAATCCAAGAGTGCTGGCATCTGAAAGTAGGTAAGGTTTTAAGTAACCAAAGTCTTAAATGATGAAACCATGACTTCCCACATATACAAATATACAACAACAAAACAGTGTGGGGTCAGTCCATGACCTATGCACTGTGCCCCACCCCCACCATGTAACTTAGCACACTGCAGCATGAAGGGCAAGAAAAGGAGGCCTTAGTGTCAGAAACGTCACTTTATTTTGTCAAAAGTGGTCTGTACAGCTACACAATTTAAAAAGTAGGGACTCCATCAATGATTATGGTAAAATAATTATAGAGTGGCATGCCACTGACAAAGTGAAGTTATTGAGAAAATTCTGGCCTGGTCTACTTAGTAATTTCTTCACAAAATGTTTTATGCTAACAGAGAAAATGCTTACCAGGGTTGCAGTCTGTCAAAAGAGAACAAATAGACAGCAAAACCTTTGAAATAGTCAAAGCAGGACTCCAGTTGTCTTTAAGGATGTCCAGACAGATGACTCCCTGACTGTTGATGTTGCAGTGATAGATTCTGGTACGGAAAGTAACCTGAGCACAGTGATATTAAAAACAAAGAAACAACAATGCTTTGTTATCAGCAGAAACAATCATTAAAAAAACATAAAGGGTGACACATCATAGATACTACTAAATAGCAAACTGGACTTAACTGGAACTTAAATTAGGTTCAATAACAAAATTAAATGGTTTTGATTCAGTTTGAAGAAATGTTTCTGTTTTTTACCCAATATAGAAAGAAAAAAAACCTGAGTAGCTGGTTGGTTACATCTGAATACATGATACGGTCACTTTATGAATGCATTTGGATACATGTGTATGAAACCCATGCCCGCACACACACACAGAAAGTGGGCAGAACAGAAATGCTTTGGTCTTAAAGGTAAGAGAAATTTATTTTATTTGTTTTTTTTACATAAAAGTTACATTAGTTTCTTAGTAGAAAAGATCATATTGACTCAGCTAATTTCTTGCCAGAAAATACAGGAAAAGGATTGCAAGGAAAATGGTTAAAATCATTTGTACTACCTTCCTTTCTATTTCTTTGCCTTTCACTTTCATAGCCGGTTTACTGTCTTATTAGACTAAAATATAAAAATAAGCAAGGTCTTCAGCTATTGGATAAAGAGATGTATGAGAAAAAAAACGAAATCAGGAACAAATACTGGAAAGTTTCAAAACAGCCACAAACAATAATTGGATAGTTGAATCACAATTGAAGTTGCAGAGAAAAATAAAACCCAATCTCTTATTTTTTGGAACTAGAAGTATACTATCAGCTCCAAAGTGGAATCGGAAGAAAATATTAAGCCCTCTTAAAAGTATCTTTCTGAAAAGGACATGCAGGATTAATAGGAGGAGGGATGGAGGAAAGAAGGACACTAGTTTAGTGAGGGAGGAGGAGAGCACACCTCCTTAGAACTGCTCTGTCCTATGTGGCTAGCAGATTAAAATTCTCAAAAAGGAAATGAAAAAGATCTCATTAATAATACTCTTACACTGATCACATACAGAAATGATAATATGTTGATATTAGGTTTAATAAAATACATTATTAAAATTACTTTTACTTTTTAACCTTAGAATTTTTAAAATTATACATGTCACTCATACCTGTAATCCTTGCACTCTGGGAGGCCAAGGCAGGTGGATTGCCTTAGCTCACAGGTTGGAACCAGCCTGAGCCAGAGAAAAACATCTCTAAAAATAGCTGGGTGTTGTGGCGGGAGCCTGTAGTCCCAGCTATTTGGGAGACTGAGGCAAAAGAATTGCTTGAGCCCAAGAGGTTGAGGTTGCTGTGAGCTATGATGTTACAGCACTCTACCAAGCAAGGGCGACAAAGTGAGACTGTCTCCAAAACAAAACAAAGCAGGCCCTTGATTCTCCATTTAGACTTGACTTATTAAAAAAAAAAAAAAATACATGCCAGTTGCATTATATTTCTATTAGTGCTGCTCTAGAATATGGGAATAATGTATGTTCAGCACACTGACAGATGATTACTAAATACATATCTAACTTACAAATATAATGGTAGAAGAAATCAAATTATTATTATCTTTTTTAGAGAATCTTTATTTTGTCGCCCTCGGAAAAGTGCTGTAGCATCACAGCTCACAGCAATCTCCAGCTTTTGCACTTAGGCCATTCTCTTGCTTTAGCCTCCCAAGTAGCTGGGACTAGAGGCACCCACCACAACGCCTGGCTATTTTTCTGTTGCAGTTTGGCCAGGGCCAGGTTCAAATCTACCACCCTCAGTATATGGGGCTGGTGCCCTACTCACTGAGCCACAGGTGCCACCCTTTTATTATTCTTTTAAGAAGGTCAATACTTTTTCTGAATTTCAAAAAGATTTAGCACTGAAAATAATTATTTCTAACACCAAGATAACACCAGAAATCTTATTTTTTCTTGTCCAATATAGACCTCAATAATGTTTAATACTCCATAAGATAGCAGAAGTAAACCATCAAAAATCAAAATATTACAATTTCAGGAAAAGATAAACATGTGAAACAACCATATTTAATAATAATCAAAATTACTTACAAATTATATACAAAACTATAGTTTGAAATCCTTATGTTAGTCAACTTTCATTTTCCATTAAAAGGTGCTAAGAATAATCTTTTTCTTCAATTAATTTCCCTCCAATATACAAATCTTGCTGACTTTTTCCATAATTTTGCTAACATATTAAAACCAATTTCTAATGTGAAAAAATAAGCATGTAAAAAATAAGTATTACCATTTATATAGTCATGAAATATTTTGCTAAGATCTTACTTTTTCTTCTATAATACAGAAAATTTAACCAGTGAATGCAGATTGAGTAGTGATACACTGGCATTTAATATGTGTCATTCGGAATGTGAAAACAATTGTGTGTTACCAGCAAGAGGGTTTTACCCCTTTGATTTCTTTCCAAGACTCTACTGACTTGGCAGCATTAAAAAAATCACAGCAATTTAAAGACTGCAAAGTAAAACACTAAAAAAAAAAAAAAAACCCCCAATTAAGTCAATACCTCCAGGCCTAGAACTCAGTGGTTAGGGCACTGGCCACTTATACCTGGGCTGGCGGAGTCGAACCTGGCCCAGGCCTGCTAAACAACATTGACAACTACAACAAGAACAAAAAAATAGCTGGGCATTGTAGTCCCAGCTACTTGGGAGGTTGAGGCAAGAGAATCGCTAAAGCCCAAGAGTTTGAGGTTGCTGTGAGCTGTTACACCACAGCACTCTACCAAGGGTGACATAGAAAGACTCTATCTCAAAAAAAAAGTTAATACCTCCAGGTGATAAGGGATGTTGGTATCTGTGACTTTAGGTAAACACCACCAGGTGGGACTCATTACCTTGTTAGAGAACACTTTCCTGAAAAATCTTTTTACCCCACAAAATAAAAACTTTGATTTTTGTGCACACACATATACACCTGTACACACACACTCCCACACTTGTGAAGACTACATATATTTTATATAGTATAGAGAACATAAAGAATATGTTAAAGAAAATAACACTTTATCATAGTTAAGGGCTATAGACTTGATAATATACTTTTCCCTGTCATGTTTTCATTTCTGCAATTAATTAACTAATTAATTATGCTAACACTTAATTCTGGTGGTTTTTACCTGCTGGCTTGACCACTGTAGAAAGAGAAGACAGGGGAGGAAGCCACTCCAGTAATCGTTATGTTTAAGCTTTGCAAAATAATTGTCAGTCATTACCAGGCATAACCTGTCCGTTATCCATGATCCACACTTCCAATGAACTCAGAGACAACAAAGGGGCAGAAGTAACACAGCTGCCCTCAGTGTCCATCACTAAGTCATCCCCACAGAGGGTACAAAGCGAGGTTACTAGATACTATTAGTTTTCCCTCCATTGGTATCATTTTCCAGGTCTTGCTCATCTATTTGTGCTTATCTGGTGCAAAGTTCATGTTATTAAATGCTTATTTCTAGAAGCTGTCAAACCAAGTACCCTCTTTTTATTGATTAAAAAGTTATTTGTGAAAGACAAAAACAACACTTTCAGTTTTAAAATTCTTATATATAAGAGTTTCTACATCAATTCATGAAAAATGAAACAAAAATGATTACATCAGTACACATTTAAGTTACAAAATAGCTGATTTTGTAAAAGGATAAATATGAAAGAATACACTTCTAAGTTCTTACCTTTGGTGGCTTAAATGGATAATCCGATGAAAATGTGATATCCAGAAAAAACACACCACCTTCATATACAGAACCTGGTGGACCAAGAATAGTCGATCTCCATTCATAAATGTTATCTCCTTTAGGCCCAGCACTAGTTAAAAGAAATTAACAATCAGTATGTACATCTGGTAAACATGAATGCTAGTATCTTTTTAAAACCAAGAAAACATTAAAGGTAAGTTAGCAACCTAGAGCAATAAGAAATGAGATAAGCATAAGAGAAATTAACTCCAATGTGTTCATGAGTGAGTATATAAACTTACCTGGGAATATTTTACCTTTACAGAAGAAGTACAAAAAGGTTAAAAAAAAAAAAAAAAAGTACAAACAACACCTGTGTAACTTTCCCCAGAATCTCCTTCTGTTCGCATTTGTTCCTCCTTCTTTCTCTCTCCTAAATACTCCTCCTTACCCCTTGTGTGTACATGTCTTTTTTCAGAGTCATCTGAAAGTAAGCTGCATACATCGTAACATTTTCCCCATAAATACATCAGTGTTCATTTCCTAAAAACTCTCCTATAAACCACAATACAGTTACAATTTCAGTAAATATATGAATATATTTTAATCTACAATATCCATTTTAATGTCAACTGACCAAATAATATAATTTAAAATTTTAATCATTTTCCAGATGCAGGATCCAGTCTTAGGATCATATCTTGTCCTATGTCTTTTGTCTGCTTTAATAGGGGTTCTTTCTGTCTTTAACTTTTAGATCCTTTTTTGCAAAATTATATCTTAAAACAAAATAGAATGCACATCACTTTGGGCTTATCTGATGTTTTCTCATGATTCGATTCAAGTAGTATTTATGCGAAAGAGTAGGAAGTGATATGTCCTTCCCAGAGTATCATGGAGGCCCATGATATCCACCTGTACCTCACAGTGATGTTAAGTAAGTTTCATTGTCCAGACAAGGCACTTATCCAGTTTTCCTACTTCTTAGTTATCTTTTCCCTGAAACCAATAAGCAATCTTTAAGGCAGACACTTTAAGACCATGCAAATATCCTGCTTCTCATCAAAATTTCTCCCCTAGTTTTAACATTTGTCATTTATTTGCAAATGCTATTGTTTGGTTTGTCACTGCTGAAATTCATGTTGAAAAGTAAAAGGCAAAAGACTGATGCGATCTGAAGAGAAACCAGAGTACTTCATGCTGAAATGTGACTCCCCACTGCTGGGAGGTGTCTGGGGTCACGCTGATGAGTAGATTACCGCCCTCCCCGCTGATGAGTGAGTTTGCACTCTCCAGAGAATAGATAGTTCTTAAGAGAATGGGTTGCTAAAAGAGTATGGATTCCTTGGTGTCTCTCCCTTGCCATGTGATCTCTTTGCTCACAACAAATAGCTCTGCTTCCAGTTTCCACT
Source organism: Otolemur garnettii (assembly GCF_000181295.1). Lineage (NCBI taxonomy): Eukaryota > Metazoa > Chordata > Mammalia > Primates > Galagidae > Otolemur > Otolemur garnettii. The sequence goes on from NW_003852443.1 coordinate 5,451,625, forward strand.
GTGAGTTGAAGCAGCTTGAGACTCTCACTGGATGCAAATACCCAATCTTGAACTTTACAGGCAATCAGAATCATGAACCAAATCACTTTTTTTTAATATACTACTCAGTCTCAAGCATTTTGTTCAGCATCAAAATCATAATTTTCTAACTAGTACTGTTTCCATACTTAACAGTTGCCCCTTGAGCCCTCTTTCTCTTACTTGGATGTATGTATAAATATCCTTATTATTGATATGGTCTCATGAATTCCTTCTTCACCTCCAATGCTTTATAACTCATTACTTGCTTTAATTATTTTGATGCTCAAATTATTCCAGATTAGGGCGCTGAGAACAGTTTCAAAATGGCTCTCATATATATATATATATATATATATTTATATTTATATTTATTTTGCAGTTTTTGGCCAGGGCTGGGTTTGAACCCACCTCAGGCATATGGGGCCAGTACCCTACTCCTTTGAGCCACAGGCGCCACCCGGCTCCTACATTCCTGGGACATACTGCCACCATTTTTTTGAGCACTTCCTGTCTTTCCGGTATAAGGAGATGTTCCAGGCTCCAAGCCTTGCAATCAGCTGTTTCTCCAAGGAGCCTTGTTTCCTTTCAGTGGGAACATTGTAAGAAAACCAAGTTCTAGTGCTAAGTGCTACTAAATTGCAGCTATATTTTGGTGTAGTATGCTCAACAACGTTTCTTAATTTATAAAATACAAACATAACAATTCAAATAAAATGTAAACCCATAATTACCTGCTGGTAAAGCAACTCTAACATGCCTTAAACTGCCTTCAAATATACCTTACTGCCCATTGGTGCAAGAGCTGAGATTCCCATACCAAATTCTTAGTTCTTAAAGGTGCTTTCTTCCCCTAATTATGCTATCTGCCACAGGGCCAGGGGTATTTTAACTATTATAGTAAGATATTAAATGCAAGTTTTCTTGTCTTGGAGTATGATAGACTGAGCATAGATACAGCTATTGTAGTATATAGGGTAAACATAAAGTTCATGTGCAATTTGAAATAGTTTAACATAGTAAACTGCACACGAACACTCTCTCTCTCTCTCTCTCTCTCTCTCTCTATATATATATATATATAGGTCCACCCTATAATACACCTAGCCTAAAGCAAATTAGGTTCAAAATCAGCCCTGTGTTGACTGCCTTTGTCTGGAATAAGGATCCCCTTTTCATTCTCATATGGTACCATCTGCTAATCATTACACAGGGTGAGGTGGGAGATGGGTAGGAAGGAATATGGAACAGGTAGCTTCACGATTGAGTGCACTCTCGTTCAACAAAGCAGTTTACAGGCCAGCATCTGATGTGCCCCTGAGGCTTCACAGGTGAGTAGAAAACAGGTGAGAAATGCTGACATTTTCAAGACAGGTGCTATACAAACCTTTTCACTAGTTTTTCTCTTCCTCCCTCCCTCCTTTCCCTACAAGCACTCTAGAAATTCCCCACTTTGTCTTGGGCCATCCATTTTTCCTTCTCTGGCAGGTCATGCCAACAATCCAACAATGCCATTTCTCTCTTTATTTAGAAGAACTGTGTGTCTCTCTCTATTTAGGAACACACCTCTGCCCTTCCTAGCTTCCATTTCTTTCCTGCGAAGTGAACTCCCTGAAAGTGTTATCTACAACTGCTGTCTCCAATTTTTCTCCTCTTGCTTTCATTTGAACCCATCCCAAAAAGACTTTTCTTCCTCATCACTCCATTTAAACAGCTCTTACCCAAGGTCACCAATGGCCTCATTACTAGACTCAATGATCATTTCTCACACCTCATCTTATTTAACTAACTGATCCAGCAATATTTTTTGTTGTTGAGGCAGTTTCAAGCTGTCGCGCTAGGTAGAGTGCTGTGGTGTCACAGCTCACAGCAACCTCCAACTCTTGGGCGTAAGTGATTCTCTTGCCTCAGCCTCCCAAGTAGCTGGGACTACAGGTGCCCACCACAACATCTGGCTACTGATCCAGCAATATTTGACACAGTGGATTAATTCCTCCTTGATATACTTTCTCTGTTCTGTGCCTTTTTATTTCTTCCTAAATTCCTGGCCCTTTCTTCTCATTCTCTATTGCTGTTCCTTATCTCTTGAACCTTTAAATACTGCCTGTCTTCTGGAGCTAGGAACCTCATCTCTACTCTATTCTACCTACATACACTCTTTCGGCTATCTCATACAATTTTATGGCTTCTTTAAGTCTAAAATCTGTACCACCAATCTAGATTTTTTGCTGTGCAAAAGACAATGACAATGTTAAGAGAAGCTCACAGCCTAGAAGAAAATGTTTGCAAAAGACATATCTGATAAAGAACAATTATCCAAGACACAGAATGAACTCATAAATCTCAATAATGGGAAAATGAACATGATTAAAAACTGGACAAAAGACCTCAATGAACACTTCAGCAAAGACAACAAACAGATGGAAAGTAAGTACACAAAAAAACGTTCAACCTCACCTCACTGAAGAACTACAAATTAAAACAACAATGACACATCTATTACATCTATTAGACATCTATATGTATTAGAAGGACCCAAATCCAAAACACTACCACCACTAGATGGCTGGCAAAGATGTGGAACAAAGGGAACTCTCATCCACTGCTGGAGACAATGCCAAATGTCTACACCAGTGTTTTTGTTTTTTCAACCTTTTTTATCTCACAGCACACTTGAACCTATAGTTAAACTTCTGCAGCACACTTAAATTGTATGGATCAAAAAAAAAAGAGTAAGAAAAAGAATATACTTAACTGTGTTTTGAACTTCTTTCAAGAATTTAATTAATGATCTTTAAAAATTTCGAGGGCACACTTAAGATCCTTTCATAGCACACTAGTTGAAAATCACTGGTCTAGATTCACTTTTTTAGATGTCCACTTGGAAAGACAGTTTGGCAGTATCTTACAAAACTAAACTTTTTTTTTTTTTTTTTTGAGACAGGAGCCTCAAGCTGTCCCCCTGGGTAGAGTGCTGTGGTATCTCAGCTCACAGCAACCTCCAACTCCTGGGCTCAAATGAGTCTCCTGCCTCTGCCTCCCAAGTAGCTGGGACCACAGGTGCCCGCCACAACGCCTGGCTATTTTTTGGTTGCAGCCGGCATTGTTGTTTGGCAGGCCCAGGCTGGATTCGAACCCGCCACCTTGGGTGTACGTGGCTGGCGCCTTAGCCACTTGAGCCACAGGTGCCGAGCCAAAACTAAACATATTTTTACTTTATAGTCTTGAACTCCCTGGTACTTACTCAAATTAACGGAAAACTTCTGTCCATCTAAAAACTGGCGCACATATGTATAGGAGCTGGATTCACAAATGCCAAAGCTTGGGAGAAACTACGATGTCCTACTGTAGATGAATGAATAAACTATGGTACACTGACAATGGAATATTATTCAGTGCTAAAAAGAAATAAGCTACAAGGCATAAAAAGACATGGAGGTAATGTCAATGCATATGACTAAATGAAAGAAGCAAGAAGCAAATTATTGGAACAAAAGAAAGATAAGTGGTTACCACGGGTTAGAGAAAAAGGGATGAAAATGCACAGCACAGATGATCTTCAAGGCAGTGAAACTATTCTGTATGGCAAAACATGGTAGATATATTCCATTATATATTTGTCAAAACCCATAAAGTGTACACCACCAAGAGTGAACCCTGATGTAAATCAGGGACTCTGAGTGATAATGATGTGTCAAGACAGGTTGATTAATTGTTAACAACTGTGGTGTGAGATCATGATAGTGGAGATGGTTGTATAAGGTGGGAGGTTGCAGGGGACTCTATACTTGTACTCAATTTTGCTATGTACCTAAATCTGCCCTGAAAAATAAAGCTTATTAATCAACAAAATACAAATACAGTTTAGAATAAGTAAGTGTATATTAAAACAAGAAGTCATCAATGTTTCTCTAAGTGTTGGTTTATAAACAGAGTTTCTAACTTACAAATGGATGTGTTCCAAAACTTTAATGTAAAACAACATATCCTTATAGTAAATAAGGTAATTTAAACGGTGGTCCACAAAAATTCATCTGAATCATTTTCCTCATAATGTTAAATAAGGTATTGTATATTTGGAATAAAAAATACTAAAAAGCAATGTTATATTTCATTTATCATGATATTTAAAAAATATGCAATCTACAGGTGCCCTCATATTGACCAGTCTTGTCCCCTCAAGCTCATGTATAATTCAAAGATACTGACTCTGGACTCTATCCTACTCTTTCCCTTACAACCAATGAGAAAAGGAGGACAAAACTAGGGAAAGAATGAAACGCAAGGAAAAAGATTATTCCTGGAGACCCATGATGCTGATGCTGAAATAATTGAGAAATGGAGGACAGAAGAAATGGGATTACAGAAGTGATAGCTTTGCAGTGCACAGGAAGCAAATGGCTCACCAACCAGCCCAAGACAGAAAGGAGGTAAGGATAAAAGGGGAAACAAGGTAGGAAGTGACCAGCAAGCATGTCTCAGCAGGCATAAAAACGGAGAAGGGGATTCTCCTGTGAGAGCAAACAGAGAAGAAACAGAGCAAAGAAAATAAGGACAGAAATTTTCCTTGGCCCTCACAGTGGGCAGTCCCTTTATCAAGAGTGATGAGGACTGGGTCTTAATATGATTTTGAAACAGAAATCTGGGAGTTAAACAAGAAAGGGAAATTTCTGTGGCTCTTAGCAGACCAAAAAGAATTGACTGGCCAATGTGCTGCTAAAATAATACATGAAAGTCAGCTGTGCTCACTGGTGCTGAAACTGTAACTTTTAACATTCAAACCAATTTTTGAAAAGCAATTAGCATATATCCTCAGCAGATGGGTTAACGAAAATATTTAAAAGTCATATAGACTCCAAAGTGCTTTAATTAATTCTTGCTATCACCAAGGTCCTAACAATCAGTGTTAGGTTAAAAACCAAATTTCTGCAGGTTATTTTAACTTGAGAATTAGTTATCTTAATGATTTTATAGTTTAAGTACTACATTCATTTTTTAAGGATATGATTCCTTTCTTTCTTCAACCTTAACAGCTAGATTAAGATTCAATCAGATTAGTAAAACTGCTAATAAGAGGCATTTCAGCACTATGAATCAGGCACAATTAAGTAAAATCATACAATTTTTATATTTCCCAAACTATATGAAAATACTTCAGTTAATTAAGAAATATATCTAATGTCTGCAGATTCTACACAAAATGATTTCTATTTGAAAAAATTTTTGAAAGATAAAATTTCACTATCTCCCAGGCAATTTCACTATCCCCCAGGAGTGCAACGTCAAGACTGATATTCCAGCCAGGACTACAGGTTCTTATCGCAATACCTGCCTAATTTTTTTTTAAAAACATATGGAACTCCCTAAGTTGCCTAGGCAAGTCTTCAACTCCTGGCTTCAAATTTTTCTCCTGTCTCAGTCTTTTGAGGTGTTGGAACTACAGGAGTGAGCCAAAATGCCCAGTTACTAGAAAATGTATTTTTGCTCGAAAACAGAAATACAAAAATTTTAGAGGCCAGGGGCAGTGGCTCACACCTGTAATCCTACCACTCTAGGATGCTGAGATGGGTGGATTGCTTGAGCTCATGGGTTTGAGAACAGCCTGAGCCAAAGCAAGACCCCATTCTCTACTAAAAATACAAAAAACTGAGGCACAGAGGTTTGCTTGAGGCCAAGAGTGAAGTTGCTGTGAGCTGTGTTGATAGCCAAAGGCACTCCACCCAGGGCAACACAGCTACAGACTCTTTTTCAAAATAAATAAATAAATAAATAAATAAATAAAATAGAGATAAAATGTCATTGCCCTAACTAAAGCAGCACTCTAGAAAGAAAATACAAAAAACGTTTATCAAGCTAACTCATCTATCACTATAAATTTCAAAATATACACGTTTACTCCAGATTGCATTAAGTATTGCAATAATTATGAGAATTTCTACACATTCTTTTATTGCCAAAAGAATACTTCAGAACTGATACACTTCATTTTAAATATGTAATATTAGAAATTAAAACCAATCACTAATGTTATCACTAAAATAAGCAGTAACTGTAACTGTTTCTAACACTGATACGCCTTTTCCCACAATGAGGCTATCAATGAAGCCTCTCAGCAACGGGGTTGAGGTGCAGATTAGAGAGAGGAGCCCTTAAATTAGACCAATCCTTAGGGAAGACTAGAATGAATTAATATGCAATTGAGAAAGTTCATTAGAAGATTTTTTAGCTCATCAGGGTACATTTCAGGGATTATGGTGGGACTCCATACATAAGTTCTCCTAAGTTCTAAGAATAATATTAAAAACACAAAGTCAACTTCACATTGTCTACAAGAGCCAGAAACTGCATAAATCTCCACCATAAATAAACAACTAAAATGAATGATGGAGACTTTTTAGCAAGAGATAGATCTCAAAAATAATGCTTAATGAAAAAGGTAAGTTACAAGATTAAATACAGAACTGATTACCATTTATGCAAGTTTTTAAAACAACAAAAAATGATCTCACCTATTATTTATGAACATATATAAGGTCTGACAAGTTTGCAAACTCATCCTAGAAAAAGTGCTACATACCTCATTGCTGAATATCACTAGGGTCACCTTCAAAGTCCTCCCCTTGGGAAGCTATGCATCTATGCCAGTACCTAGCCCTAAATTGCTTCGAAGCAATTTTAGAACTCTTTCTCAGGAATGACCATCAGAGCTGTCTACAAATCACTCACTGCTACTCAGCAAGATACCATCACACGTCCACAAATATAACTGTGAGGTACTGCCACACCAAGCTTATGAAACCTTACCAAGTTATTTGTACAATGCTGTCAATGTAAAAAGCACAATGGCAAGTTCACAGACTTAACTGTCACACCCTGTAGGACAACATTTCTGATGGCCATGTCAGAAAAAGAGTTCCAAAATTGCTCCGAAGGGTGGACTAACCACTAGCATTAGTGCATAGCTTCCCAAGCCAAGTACCTCGAAGGTGACTGTAGCAATATTCAGCAATGAATTATGTAGCACTTTTTCTTTTCCTTTTTATAGACAAGAGTCTTACTTTGTCCCCCTCAGTAGAGTGCTCACAGCAACCTCCAACTCCTAGGCTTAGGGGAGTCTCTTGCCTCAGCCTCCTGAGCAGCTGGGACTACAGGTGCCCGCCACAACGCCCAGCTATTTTTTTGTTGCAGTTTGGCTAGGGCCAGGTTTGAACCTGCCACCCTCAGTATATGGGGCCAGGGCCCTACCCATTGAATTAAAGGTGCCAACCGATGTACCACTTTTTCTAGAACAACTTCTTGAACTTAATTGTCAGATCTTGTATATACACAGAAAAAGAAAAGTTATATACAGGCTAGCACCTGTGACTCAAACCCGGCCCCAGCAAAAAAACTGAAAAAAAAAAAAAAAAAGTTATATACAGAAATTGTGGTCAAGGAAAAAAAAAACAAACAGGATAGTCACTGCCTCTGGGGGTAAAGAGGAATAAGACTGGAAAAGAAGTACAATGAGACTTCATCTTCATATAGTTTTATTTCCTTTTAAAAGTGTGTTTAGTTAAAATTATGTAAGGATTATTGGATTACTACTCTAGTTTTATTCACTTCTGTACTTTACATTAAAAAAAAAAAATGTGCCAGAGCTCTATTTCAACCTGTGCCAGAGCTCTGTTTTATTATTAAGTAAATAAAGAAGTAACATTTTATGTTGTACCTGCTCTATGCTATGGGCTTTATATCTCATCTAACTTGAGCTTTAGTAATTTGTGAAGTATATTTATCACAATTTTGTAGGTGAGAAAATGCAGGGCCAGGAAGAATAACAGACTTGCCTATCGTTACAGATAGCTGAGATTCTCTTCTAAAATGTCATTGCAAATTTTAGCAATAAATCATATAAATATTTTTAATTACCTAACCCCTGCTGAAAACAAAAGGTTGAAAAAATTAAGAAATAAAAGTATAAGATAATAGATAAAGGTGATTCTACAACAGCCTCTTCCACTACATATTTAAAAAAAAAAATACTAAATGCTTCAAATAATTTGAGTTACTAACCTTTTTGTTCCATTATCTATTTGTCCTGTTAAAGTGTCTAGTGTAATAGTCCTTCCCCAACTTCAGAGGTTTTATTTGTAAGGAGAATCTTTTTTTTTTTTTTTTTTTTGAGACAGAGTCTCACTATGTTGCCCTCGGTAGAGTGCTGTGGCATCACAGCTCACAGTAACCCCCAACTCTTGGGCTTAAGTGATTCTCTTGCCTCAGCCTCCCAAGTAGCTAGGACTATAGGCACCCACCACAACGCCTGGCTATTTTTTGGTTGGAGTTGTCACTGTTATTTGGCAGGCCCAGGCTGGGTTTGAACCTGCCAACTTTGGTGTATGTGGCTAGTGCCTTGGCCACTGAGCAACAGGCGCTGAGCCTCTATGGAGAATCTTGTTGAATAAAACAGCAAGTGACAAGATGAGCTCCAGAGTCTTTTATGTTTACCATGTAAGACACGAGGGTGGAAGGAATAAAAAAGAAAATACTAAATTCAAGTTTTAAAAAGAGTAGAAATGAAAACTCACAAGGCATCATCTTCAAAAAGAATATGATTCATTTGCATTAAAAACTTATGCTGGGGCTTAGAGCCTGGTAGCATAGTGGTTATGGCAGTGCCAGCCACATGCACCAAGGTTGGCAGGTTCGAGCCTGGCTCAGTGCAGCTAAACAACAATGACAACTGCACTAAGAAAATAGCCAGGCATTGTGGCAGGCGCCTGTAGTGCCAGCTACTTGGGAGGCTGAGGCAAGAGAATCTCTTAAGCCCAAGAGTTTGAGGTTACTGTGAGCTGTGACCCCACAACATTCTACCCAGGGCAACATAACTGAGACTCTGTCTAAAAAGAAAACAAACAAACAAACAAAAAAAAACTATGCCGGTATGTTAACTCTTTCTGAAACACCTTTAATAACCTTTTAGGAAACAATGATCAGATTACTGTTCTGTGAATAAGGATTCTTCTTGTAAGATTTGTGCTAAGCAGGCTAATTCTTTCTAAAAAGTTTTTGAACCATCCTTTACCTGCTTAATACCTCTTATATAAATTAATGAAAAATATGGGTGGCATCTACATTTTGTGGGTGGCTCAAAGGAGTAAGGTGCTAGCCCCATATACCAGAGGTGGTGGGTTCAAGCCCAGCCCCGGCCAAAAACTGCAAACAAACAAACAAACAAACAAACAAACAAAAAATTAATGAAAAATGCTTGTCTAACCTCTTGACCCTTTTGTAAATTACTGTGATGCTTAAAAGTATGGTTTTTGAGACCTAGTCTTTTCATATATTGAGAGTGTGGCATATAAATAGATTTCTTCTTTCTGCCCAGTCCTGACAACCTCACCACATGGTCCACCAAGAAAAGCAATATTTGTTTTTGTGGTCTTTTCTTTAAAGAGATTAGACTGAACATGTTTAAATTCACAGTCTGAAAAACCATCTTCTTGAAGAATTAATGACTATTTCTGGCAGTTAGGTATACACATAAAAACATATTTAATGTATTTATCTAAAGAATTCTGTTTGCACATATAATGCAATGGTTTCCTGATCCATTAATTACTATATAATCTTTCTTCAAAACTATTAATAAAAAGTAGTGCTTTGTCTATCTTAAGGCCTATTATGACAGGTATCATTCAAATGCAGTCAAGTCTATCATGCATAATTATGAGAAAGACTTTATAAAAGAGTAACAATTCTGGTCCAGATATTTTTCATTGTTAAATACTCGTATAAACACAAGTGAAAACATCTCTGAAAGTACAATCATACACAAGGTAAAAATAATTAAAAAAAAAAAAAGAACAATGCAAGTTCAGCAGTTAAAACATACTTTGAACAACTACTATGCATCAGGTACTGGTGCTACATGGGTAAGTTGTGAGATGGTGAAATTAAATATTAACATCTTAAGTACACTGTCTTTAAAGTTGCAGTCATAATCTCATACTTGAATCCCTTATTTTTTATAGTCACATTTACAATGGAGTGTAAAACTAGACTTAACTCAAACATTCACACTCAAAAGGCTGCTCTGTCCAAGAAGTTTTTTTTTTTTTTTTAAAGAGGCAGGGTAGGTCTCCCTCTGTGTCCCAGGCTGAAGAGTTATGATCATAGCCCACTGCATCCTAGAACTACTGGTTCAAACAATCAATCTCTCACTTAGCCTCCTCAGTAGCTGGGACATTAAAGGTGTAAGCCACCATACCTGGTTAATATTTTCTTCCTTTTTTCTTTTTTTTAAAGTGCCCTTCCCTCTTTAGCTCGTTAAAGTGCTAAGATTACAGGCAGGAGGCAACCCCACCAGGCCATTCCCCTTACTAATGGAGTTATCAAGAACACCATTCTCCTCGAAATCTACTCTCTCAGCTAAAGCCTACAGGAATCTCGGGTTCAACACCCTTCACCCTTTCCCTTCCTAGTTGTTTCCATTTTCTCTCAGCTGAAGCCTACAGAGCTCTATCTTCATTGGAACATAGGAAAAGGGAAAAAAGGTAGTCTTAGTTATCCAGAAGTTGTTCATTTTAACAAGATTCTCAATGGTATCTGCAGCTTCAGAATATCCTTAAGCAAAATAAATCCAGTAAATCAAATGCTACATGGACATCTGGGAACTTCAAAGGCTGGGAACTTCAAAGTCCTGTAACATTTTTCTAAAGGAAAACCGTATCTTTCCAAACTTCAGAGGGTGGCGCCTGTGGCTCAAGGAGTAGGGCGCCGGCCCCATATGCTGGAGGTGGTGGGTTTAAACCCGGCCCAGGCCAAAAAAAAAAAGGAAATTATTCTATAAATGATCAAGTAATATTCTTCAGTGTTTTCAGAATGTCATTATTTGTCCAGGTGAAAAGCAATTAGGAGTGCATAATTATTCAGGACAGCTCTAATGCAGACAACTGGGGAGAAAGGGATAGTTGGGAAAACAACACGGGGAAATCAATTGCACTAACTAAACAGGCAGACCTAGTTACGTGCTAGCCGTTCCAATTATTTTATTTTCCTATTCCCCTTCCTCAGAATAACCTCTTACTGGTAAATCTGTAAAATTCTGGTGTAATCTCCATTACAACCAACCAGAAAGTGCTACTGCATATTAATACTGTGCCTGGTGAATGTATTAATTCACCTTGAGTCCAAAAAAAGTTTTTGAGCTTTTACAATATGCAAAATACAGTACTGAAATCAAGGGAGAAATGAATGCATTCACTAAAGACTTAGTGAGTGTCTACTATTTTATGCCAGACATTTGTGCAAGAAACTAAAAGATGGAATGCTCGCTGCCTTCAGGGAGATTACAGCTAGACATATACATATTAATGAAACACACACACACACACACACACACAAAACCCAGAAAATGTGACAAATGCTACAAAGGAGAGGTAGACCTTGCTGAGCATCAGGTGAAATCCTGCAGGGGGTTGGTGGGGGGGGGGGGATTCAGAGGAAGCAATGCTTCAGAGAATATCTGAAACACCCAGTAGGAGTTAATTAGGTGAAAAAAAGACTGAGAAAGAAGACTTAACAGCATATGAGAGTGTTGAAGGCAGAAGGAACAAGCTAAGTACCAGGGCCTGGAAATGCAGAAGTGAAGAAAACATGAGGTAAGTACAATCAGAGATGATCCCAGGAAGGAAGCAGTAACAAATATCCATGCCAGACCTAATCAGGCTGTACTAAAGATACGTGTCTTTATCCTAAAAGCATCAGGAAGCCATCAACAAATTTGGAGCTGGGTGGTGCCTATGGCTCAAGGCATAGGGTGCCAGCCCCATATGCCAGAGGTGGCGGGTTCAAACCCGGCCTGGGTCAAAAACTGCAACAATAACAACAAAAATTGGAACAAAAAGGGGTGGTCACACTAATATTTACATTTTCAAAAGCTTCTTCAGTTATTGTGTGGAGAATGGTCTGGAAAAGGACCAGAAGAGCTATGAACAACTGCAATAATCCAGGTATAAGGCAGTGGCAGGCTGAACTAAGGTGTTACTAGAGATAAACAGAAGAGAGCGGATTTGAGAGATATTTAGGAGATTAAAAAAAAGTCAACTAGACATATCTTTGGAATTTAGAAAGTAAGGGAGAAGGAGTATCAAGAATAGCTTGTAGTTTTCTGGACTATTTAACAGATGCCATTTACTAAGATATGGATGCTGAAAAAGAAGCTAGTTAGGGACATAACTGAGATTAAGGTATCTTTGAAATATCCAAAAGATAGTGTATCAAAGAGATAGACTGGACTATAAATAGAAACTTGTGAGCCTCTGTGCTCATAGCACAGTGGTTACCGTGTCAGCCACATACACTGTAGGTAGCAAGTTCAAACTCGACCTGGGCCAGCTAAACAGTGACAACTGCAACAACAACAAAACAGCCAGATGTTGTGGTGGGTGCCTGTAGTCCCAGCTACTTGGGAGGCTGAGGCAAGGGAATCGCTTAAGTCCAAGAGCTGGAGGTTGCTGTGAGCTGTGACTCCATGGCACTCACTCTACCCAAGGAAACAGCTTGAGACTCTTGTCTCAAAACAAAAAAAAAAAAAAGAGGGCGGTGCCTTGTGGCTCAAAGGAGTAGGGTGCTGGCCCCATATACCAGAGATGGTGGGTTTGAACCCAGCCCTGGCCAAAAACTGCAAAAACTGCAAAAAAAAAAAAAAAAGAAAAGAAAGAAAAAAGAAACTTGTGAGACCTTGGTACACCGGTGGTAATTAACACCCTGCAGGTGGGATGGGTCAGGCTAAGTAAAGCATGCAGTAAGGGGAGATGATGTGTGGGATGAAAGGACCTCATCTAAGGCACAATAATGTACGGCAGGAACAAAGCAGAAAATAGATAAACTACATGAGGAGAGATGGGGAGAAGCTGGGTTTTAAAAGGGTGTGCAAGAGACCAAGGAAGACTTCATCTGGTGATATGTGGCTCATCCCAGCGAGGAAACAAAAAAGTAATTTGGAACAACCTCTGAGATATACGTTAAATGGGGAAAAAAAAAAGGTATACAGCATTGGATATATACGCTCCTTTTTAAGTATAAACTACAGAAACAATTTGCATGTGTATGCTGCCAATATAAACTGACTCTTTCTGGAAAAATACCTAAGGAAATGCTAATAGTGGTTATCTCTAATAAGGATCTGGTGCTCTAGAATGAGACAGAAATCTGTCTTTCACTGTGTATTCTTCCTACTCTAAATTGTTTTCTATGTAATTTTCAATTTTAGAAAATAAGCAGAGGGTTTGGGGGAACCAATGAGTCAAGCCCAGAGTTATGGCTGGGACACTAAGTAAGAGTATTGTGGAAGTACGACCAGAGAAAACCGTAAGGATCTCAAACAGGAAGAGTACATTTCAATGATATGCTTTCTCATCCTCAATTCTAAGACTTGAGAACTTTGGCAACAGAGATTCCTGATTCTGAAATAACAGATTAGTAAGAGTTTTTAGATACCTTGACTAGGAGTACTTGGCTCTGTTTAGGTAGCTTCCTTCCCATTCTTTGTACACTAAAGGCGCTCATCTACACTTTAAGGCATTTTGCCAATATATTGTAAATCTGTATTACCAGGCAATCATATTTGACAGATCATCTCATTTTCATTTTCCACCTTCTACTTTAGACAGGGTATGATTTGGTAAAATACAACTAACAGCTGATAAGTGTGCCAAGCTCTAGCCCAGTTTATCATGAATTTAAAATAAGTGCAGACTCTAAAAGCAACTATTGGTCCATTTTTTCCTCTATGTTTTGTTTTGGAGTTTGATATATGAGGTCCAGGCACAGAAGTGTGTCTTCTACTAAGAATCACTTGTTTTATGCTACATTTTTGCTCAAAATGTAGTAATGCCTACACAGAATCCTTTATTTGCAGAATAATTTCAAAATCAATAAATCGGTTTTCTAATTATCATCTGCTTTATGGAAAAATTTTTTTCCCCTCTGTTGGACAAAATTATAAAGCTTCATAATACAGGTAGCAGATAACCTTAAGGTACTTCCAAAACTCAGTGATTCATTCTTGTAATATTTACTGAGTGCTGGGTACTACTGGATGAAAATATAATGATGAAAAGAACAGACATGAGTCCTAGCCTCATTGAGATTTACACACAATTATCAACATAAAACAGTACTGGATAATGCAAAGCCACAAAAATAAGCAGGATATATCCCAAAAAGAGTGCAGGAAAAATATTACTGAACAAACTAGTTCTACATTTTTGTGGCCTCAGCTCATTTGAGCTATGGCTTTATTCTAATCAATTATCAGTGGTTCACTGAAGAGGAAGAGAGTGTATCAGTATAGAAAAAATCCCCCACCTGCATTATTAAGCAGCCTCCTTAAGAGATATCAAGTTAATTGTTGGTGTTATTGTATCTGAATCCACAGGTCCCAACCTCAGTTGCCAAAGATAATTACCTGAGGAATTTTAAAAATTACTAATTTCCTTGGGTAGGCGTGTCGTGGCTCACATTTATAATCCCAGCACTTTGGGAGAGAGAGGCAGAAGAACTGAGTATGATACCAGCCTGGGCAACACAGTGAGACACCTCATCCCACCCTTAAAAAAAAAAATTACAAGAATTAGCTGGGCCTGATAGCACCCACCTATAGCCCTGCTACTCAATAGGATCACTTGAGCCCAGGAGTTTGAGGCTGTAGTTAAGCTACAGTTGCAGATTGCACCACTGTTCTCCAGCCTGGTTCACAGAGCAAGATCCTTGTTCTCAAAAAAGTTAAATAAGTAAATGAAAGAAAGTAAGAAGAGGAAAGGGCAGAAGGGTAAGGGAAACAGAGAGGGGGAGGAAGAGAAGGGGAGAAGCAGAGGAAGAGAGGAACAGATGGAGAGAGGGGTAAAGGGGGAAGGGGGGAAAGAAGAAGAAAGCAAATTACTGACTCCCAGACCAGAAATTGTGGTGTAGCATTATGCGGTGTAGTCTGAGCTTCTTACGGAGGTTTAAAATCTCAAGTAACCCAATAAATACACAACCATGATTCAAAACAACTGGAAGGAAGGGGAGACATGACATGAAGAATGAGGGGAGAAAAAGAATAAAGACATAAGAAAGTACTCCAGTTCTCAGGTATCATGTAATTACTTGTAATTGTTACTCCTATCATGCAGATAGAGGTAAGAAACTTTGGCCAAAACTGATTAACATCTTTGGATTGTAGTTAATTTATCAAGGATATGCTGCTCTGTTGAGCTCAGCCAGGGGCATGCTAGCCTCCTTGGAAAACTTCCCTATTACCACTCCAAAAAGCTACAGTGATAACTAGCACAACAGAGTAGCTTTCAAAAAGTTGATCAAATGACAAAATGTCTCAACAATATTCTTACTCATATAGTACACAATTTTGCCTATATATCTGCTGTGAAAAAGTAGAATGTTATGATAGTGTAAGATCCTTGCTCTTTCTACTTCATGATTTCTTGCCATTTCTCCCCTCATTCTACTTATAAAGCAAAATCAGACTTAAAAGCATAAACACAGGGTATGCTATTAGAGACAGGTAAAGTCTTATTTTAGAATTCTATGTAAACATTTAGTAAGCTCTCTGACTTTAAATTTGAACACTTAGAACAATTTTACATAATGTGAAAATATAAAATACATTACTTAATTATATATGTATAATTCTACAAGAGTAATCAGTACATCTCTAGACATATAACTGTATACTATAAGATACTTAAATAGAACTGAATGTTTGAGATCTCTAACTTTGGAAAAGTACATCAGAAACTAGTGGACAATTAACACTTTTAACGTAGTGGTTAAGGTAAAGAACATTCAGAGACTTATTTAGTAATATGTTATCACCCACACACATATACTGTAAGATAACAAAGATTATTAAGAAGATCAAGAATATGTTAATCTATGGACATAAAACATTTCTACTAGTGTAAGAGTGGAATTAGGTCAGAGATTTTAAAATTACAAAAGGAGCTGCTATACAATAAGCTAAAGCTGAATCTTGCTTAGGATAAAGCCATAAAAAACCCAACCTGTAAATCTACACTACCACCTCTAGTATTCTCTATCACCAGTAACAATTTCTTTTTCCACTTCTATCTCTTATGAAATGAGTTTTCCCTGAAGTTGTCTTTAGTACCTTACTTCTTGCTATGTATAATGCCATAAATCGTTTATATCACATAAATTATTGCTTAAAGATGTCATCCTATTTCATATAAACTATTACACATAGTTGTTTTCTGAATCTTTATTGTAGCACTATATATTTAGCATTATTCACTTTTCTTCAATGTTGAACATTATATATCATACTTTTCTGCCCCACTGTTAGCTCAAACTCAACAAAATCAAAAATATTCTTTAAAATAAAATTTGGCCCTGCCAAAGCCAAAATTATAAAATTTCATGGCAAAAATGTAGAGGGACCATCAAAATCCCCCACTACTGGGTGAGAAGAGAAAGTAATACAACTTCTTAACAGTAATACAATTTCTTGATACAACAGCCACATGTATCAAGAGCCATTTGATCCATTTCTAAGCCATATCCCACTTCCAAGAAGCTGTCCTAAGAGAATAAAAACAGATATACATTAAACCTTTCCTATAAGGAGGCGCAAAGAAAAATAACAATAATGAAACTCAAAAGAACAAAATGGTAAGAGTTAAATCACTTACAGGTTTTTTTTTTTTTTTTTGGGCCGGGGCCGGGTTTGAACCTGCCACCTCTAGTATATGGGGCCAGCACCCTACTCCTTTGAGCCACAGGCGCCGCCCTCAGTTATAGTTTTTAATCAACTATGATGAAGCCACTAAAAAAAATTGAGATTCTGAAGACTCTTTAATAATATGGGGAAATGTTCACGACAGATTAAGAGGGAGAAAGGTAGATCACAAAACTGTATATAGGAATAATCAATCTGTGTGAACAATCTGTGTATATGTGTGAATAATAAGTATTATGTACCATATTTTAAAGAGGACGGGAAGAAATATTAATAGTGGTTGTGTCTATGGCAATAAAGTTGATTTTTATTATTTTTTCCTCTCATGTCTTATCAAATATTCTGTAATAATTCAGGTTGAAGATTCCTTATCCCAAATGCTTGACCAAGAGTGTTTTGGATTTTGAACTTTTTTGGATTTTTGAAAATTTCCATGTATGTGAAGTATGAGGATGGGGCCTAAGTGTGAATACAAAATTCATTTGTTTTGTATGTAATACACACCTTATACACATAGACTGAAATCAATTTTATACAATATTTTAGATAATTTGTGCATAAACCAAAATTTAATCCATGCATGAGAAAGCAAAGTATCACTACCCCTGCTACCCACATGGACAAGCTGGCTGATTGTCTGCCATCACCACCATTCCTGATTCTGAAATTATATGCTACTGATAAGAAATCATTTTCTTACACTTATTCACACACAGTGACTTAGTAAAAACAGAACATACTATTAATATAGTGGGGGGGGGAAAGGGGTTCAGGATAATTTGTGGTGTCATGGCTGGCACTCAAAAAGTTTCAGATTTTGGAGCATTTCAGATACTTGGATTAAGGAAGGTCAAACTATTACCTAACTTTTTTAAAAAAATAATAAAAGTATTTTTAAATATGGTGCTTTCTGAGAAGAGATACAAAGAAGAGGGCTTGGGGGAGGACCTGGCCTGCTGAACCCAGAAGTCTGGAGGACCCATAAGAATGTGGATATGAAGTAACCTGGGTAACCAGTGACCAATAAAAAGGCAAGACTGCCTGAAGGTGAAGTAGGGCCAATGAAAGCCTTGCCGCCAATGTCAAATGGAGAGGGTATTTATACCCCTGCAGGCCTTGCCTCTAGTCTCTCTCACCTTCTGTCCTTCATGAGAGAGATCCACTTCCAACTTTCTTTGGAAGTGCTCTGAACTTTCTTTCTTCTTCCTAAATAAAATTTCTCTTTGTCACCCTAAAACTTGTGTGGGTTACTTCTGCTCTCTATTCATGCTGCCTGGGCTGCTCCAGTTTTACTTCCAGTTTCCATCTGTTTTTACTTTCAATTACTGCCAATGCCTAGGCTGACTTTCTGAATCACCCAAGTAATCAAAGCAGGTCAACCGGGCTCAGGAAGTGGGACCCACAACCCCCAGCACTTTCATTTATTCTAGTTGTGCAAGCATTAAAACTTATGTTTTATGGCTCCTTCCTCATCAGACATTCTGAAAGTGAATTCTGTATTGAAAACTTGAAAATCAAAAAAAGATCTAAAATCTGGTTAAATGTACCAGATGTGTGGCATTGGGCAAATTATCCAATTTTCCTTCATCTGTATATGAGGGCACCTAACTTTGGGGTTACAGTGAATTTCACAGTTCCTACTATTATGTAATTTTCTTTATCACTACTTCCAACCCAGATACTTGGCACATCTGACCTGGGATATAATTATAGATGTTCAGAATTGAAAGACCTTTAGAGATCATTTAGAATGCATCCCTTGTTTTACAAATGAGGAAACTGAGGTCAGCTGCTTGTTCAAAGCCACAGAGTTAATCTGCAGAATAGTGGTTCTCAACCTTCCTAATGCCCCGACCCTTTAACACAGTTCCTCATGTTGTGGTGAACCCCAAACCATAAAATTATTTTCATAGCTACTTCATAACTACAATTTTGCTATTGTTATGAATCGTAATGTAAATATCTGATATTCAGGATGGTCTTAGGTGACCCCTGTGAAAGGGGTTGTGACCCACAGGTTGAGAACTGCTGCTGTAGCAGAGCATGGATTCTGCTTCTCTACTCCACGTTCAGTACTGTTTCACCCAGCATACCTGGAAAATCCCTCAGGTCTTTGCTCATGCCATTTCTTCCTACCTCCCTGATCACGCCTGCCTTTTTCAATATTCTTTATCTGAAATAATTTAATAAATAGAAAGCCTTCCCTAATACCAAAAGTGACTTGTCTGTCTTACTGAATTTACCTGGTACGCATTACTGTTTGGCTTTCTGGTTAGATCACACTGATGGAGGGACAGCTAGAAAAGAACAGAAGCTTAAGGTCAAGTCATGAAAACATGAAACACCCCCTGAAGGCACAAAAGAGTAAATGATATTTCATGGCAGCCTTGAGTTGACAAGAAAATATGTTGATTACATATTCTGATTTCTACAGTAGGAAAACATTAATTTTCAAGCTTCTGGAAAGCTTAGAATATGACTGAAAATTGACATAGAAGACTAAAGAGCAGTATCAATTAAATACAATGGTACCCTGGAGTGGATCCTGGAATAAAATGGACATTAATGAAAAAAAGGTAAATCTGAATAAAGCCCAGAGAGTTTAGTTAATAATAATTTACCAATACTAATTTCTTAGTTTTGATAAATGTAGCAGAAGGCCTTACAGCTATTTTCTAATTTACATTTACCTTTTATTTTCAAGGGTAGGCAGCACAATGTTTACAGTAAACAGCACTATAGGCTGCCCAGATGACCCTCTTTGTGGTGCTGGGAATGAGGTCTTCTCACTCAAACTCCACTGCTCTTCTAAACTACACTGCCCCTTTGCAGTGGCTTGGTTGTCATTCAATTCTCTTAGTGAAATCACTGAGCATATGTATAATTCTGTTTGATAAAATCTTATTGTAATTAGTGGTATTAAGATCCTTATGTTGCTCAGTGCCAACATCCATTTTAACAATTAATATAAATACTGATCATCTACTATGTAAAAAATGTAAGCTTCTATTACTGTTCAATGCTCCTGTAAGGTGAGGTAAAAGGCAAACTCTGGTTCAAGTGCTATTTGACATTCTATAAGGACTACATAATCTGCTTTTTTAAAAAACAAACAAACAACAACAACAAAAAACAATCTCTGAAGCATTTCGCTTTATTGTACTTCTTTAGAAAAAAGGAAATGTGCTCAAGTGTTGAAAGAAACCTCCAAGAGCCTACTTAGGAAAATTCAAGTCTTTCTGTTCTTCTATGGTAAAGAACAGTTCATTTACTGCACAGTCTAAGTCTTCAATCAACCTAACAATGTGAAAGAGAATGACTTTATGAAAATGCCAAAAATTGTTTTGCTAAAGACATTTTAAACTGTGATTATTTTTAATATTACAGCTACTTTAGGGGATTTCCTTTGTCATCACACTAAACCATTTTTCCCGTATTTTTAACTTTGGATCCATCTGAAATCTCTTGTGATTACCCTTCCTTGTCCCTTATACTATACTGTAGACTAAACAGAAATACATTTTATGCTAACCTTAAAAGCTTAGATGTTACAGCACTTTTATATATTCCAAAGCAGCTGTATAATGCTTTCCACATAACAGTTACTCAGTAAATGCTTGCTGAATAAATGTTAAGCATGATAAAATACATTGTGGTCACTAAATTGATTGTTCACAAAAATTTATAATAGGTACATTACAAGCCAGCAATGTAACCTGTAGTGGAGATAAAATAAATAAGATGTCACTTAATTGAATTTATAGATATGAAAATGATTAAATGCAGTACAGTTTAACATATGCATAATTAGAGATAGTTCATTATCCCACACAAGGATGAAAGAGGATATTCAACATTGTTTAGGTATACCAGAAAGCTCTATGAATGCCTGTCTATGATATAATCTTTCATCTTCCCATTAAGAAGATAAAATTTTTTCCTCCCAAATTATTTAAGTACATTAATTTTTAAGAATGTCAAGGGAATAGTCAAACGGTCACTTAAAATACTTACTTAGTTTAGCTACAGATGTTTAAAGTAAGTTTCAGACACCGTCATCCCTTTAAATCTATGGGTTCCATATCCACAGATGTAATGAATAACAGGCAAAAAAAAATGTTTTGGCGGGAAACTCCAATAAAAAATACCAATACAACAATAAAAAAATATAAGAACTATTCATATAGCATTTACATTGTATTAGGTATTACAAGTAATCTAGAGATGATTTTAAGAATGTAGGAGGAAGCAAGATGGCAGCCAAGTAACGGCTTTCTTCCACTAGGCACAGTGAAACTGGGGAGAGAAGACTCCAGGCATCTCTGGCTGCTGGGATCTGCCCACAAACATCCCTCTGGGGACACAGGGAGTCACCAAGAGACTTCTGGACCCCATGAAAAGAACAAAAGCAGTGGAGAACCAGACTCATTGAACCCCCTAAGCCAGAGGCACAGTAACTTTAAGAGCAAGAGGAAGTGATAGGAAAATTGGGGCAATGGAACAGGTAAAAGAAAATACTCATGAGGAAGAATCCGCAGAAAATTCCTGGACACATGAAAAACCAGTCCAGAGCAACCCCTGCACTACCCAAGGGACCGTGAGGTAGCTACTGCAGAGGATTCCACCTATAAAAAAATGTTAGAAATGACAGAAAGGGAATTTAGAACACAGATGATGAAAACAATGAAGAAAATGACAGAAACAATGAGGAAACTGCCAATAGAATCAAATAAGAGATGAACCATATGAAGAATATAGAAAGCATATAGCAGAGCTGAAGGACCTGAAGCAGTCAATTAGGGAACTTAAAGATGGAATAGAAAGAATCAACCACAGATTAGATCATGCAGAAGAAAGAATCTCAGAGGTAGAGGACAAAGCTCTTCAGATTACTCAGATAGTATAAGAGGCAGAAAAGAAGAGAGAGAAAGCAGAACGCTCACTGACAGACTTATGGGACTTTATGAAGCATTCAAGTATACAAGATATAGGTATCTCAGAAAGGGAAGAACAACACCCCAGGGGAATGGAAGCCATACTAGAGAATATTATAAATGAAAATTTCCCAAATATAACCAAAGATTCTGACACACTCCTTTCAGAAGGATATCAGACCCCAGGTCGCCTCCACTCTAACAGAGCTTCTCCAAGACACACTGTGATGAACCTGTCCAAAGTCAAGACAAAAGAAAAGATTCTTCAAGCTGCCAGGAGCAAGCACCAGTTGACCTACAGGGGTAAATCCATCAGGTTGACTGTAGACTTCTCTATGAAACTTTTCAAGCCAGAAGACAATGGTCATCTACCTTTAATCTACTTAAACAGAACAATTTCCAGCCCAGATTTCTATATTCTGCTAAGCTAAGCTTTAAAATTGATGGAGAAATTGAATCTTTTACTGATACGCAAAAATTGAGGAAATTCGCCACAAGACCAGCTCCACAGGAAATACTTCCAAACTGTTCTACACACTGACCATCACAAAGGATCAACAGCAAAGAAAGAGCTCAGAAATTAAACAACAGAACCTAACTTCCACAATGATGTAAAAGATAAAACTAAACAATAGACTCTCACAAAATAAGATGAACAAAACACTACCACAACTTATCTAATACCTCAATAAATGTTAATGGCTGAATTCCCCACTGAAGGGACATAGACCAGCTGACTGCATTAAAAAATACAAGCCATCTATTTGCTGTCTGCAGGAAACACAGCTAGGTTCAAAAGACAAATTAAAACTCCAAGTTATGGGTTGGGAGACAATTTTTCAGGCAAACAGAATTCAGAATATAAAAAAGATTGCAATCTTACTTTCAGAAACATGTGGATTTAAAGCAACTAAAGTCAAAAAAAGACAAAGATGGTCAATTTATATTGGTCAAGGGAAAAACACAACAAGAGGTTTCAGTTCTAAATATTTATGCACCCAATTTAAATGCTCCCAGATTCTTGAAAAAGACCTTGCTTCGTCTGAGCAATGCAATATCCTATAACACTGTAATAACAGGTAACTTTAACATTCCTCTTATAGAGCTGGACAGATCCTCTAAACAGAAATTAAACAAAGATATAAGGGACTTAAATGAGACCCTAGAATACTCCATCCCAAAGATAAAGAATATACATTCTTTCATCACCCCATGGAACATTCTCCAAAATTGATCATATCCTAGGACATAAAACAAACTTCAACAGAATCAAAAGAATTGAAATTTTACCTTGTATCTTCTCAGACCACAAGGCACTAAAGGTGGAACTCAACTCCAACAAAAACATTCAACCCCATACAAAGGTATGGATATTAATTGTTGAGTTAATTTCTGTTGAAATTATGCCTTCTGTTGAATGACATTTGGGTGCAGGAAGAACTTAAAAGAGGAAATCATTAACTTCCTTGAGCACAACAACAATGAAGACACAAGCTACCAAAACCTGTGGGATACTGCAAAAGCAATTCTGAGAGGAAAGTTTATCACTTTAGATGTCTACATTTGAAAAACAGAAAGAGAGTGCATCAACAAACTCACAAGGCATCTAATGAAATCAGAAAAAGAACATCTAAACCTAAACCCAGAAGAAGAAAAGAAACATCCAAAATTTTAAATCAGAGATCAATAAAATTGAAAACAAAAGAATCACTCAGAAAATTAATGAAACAAATTGGCTTTTTGAAAAAATAAATAAAATAGATAAACCTTTGGCCAGACTAACTAGAAATAGAAAAGTAAAATCTCTGGTAACCTCAACCAGAAATGATAAAGGGGAAACAACAACTGATGCCATAGAGATACAAGAGATCATCTCTAAGTACTACCAGAAACTTGACAATTTGAAGGAAATGGATCAATATTTGGAATCACACCCTTTCCCTAGACTTAGCCAGCAAGAACTTGAGCTCCTGAACACACCAATTTCAAGCACTGAGGTCAAAGAAACAACAAAAAAATGCCCTGGTCTGGATGCCTTCACACCAAAATTCTACCAAACCTTCAAAGAAGAGCTTATTTGTGCACTGTAGAAATTATTCCAAAAAATTGAGGAGGAAGGAATCTTTCCCAACATGTTCTATGAAGCAAACATCACCCTGATACCAAAACCAGGAAAAGGCCCAACTAAAAAGGAGAATTTCAGACCAATTTCACTAATGAATATAGACACAAAAATTCTCAACAAAATCCTAGCCAATAGATTATATCAAAAAAGTCATACATCATGATCAACTAGGTTTCATCACAGGGATGCAAGGCTGGTTTAACATAGGCAAGTTCATAAACATTACTCACCGTATTAACAGAAGCAAAAACAAAGACCATATGATCCTCTCAATAGATGCAGAAAAAGCATTCAATAAAATCCAGCATCCTTTTCTAACTAGAACACTGAAGAGTATAGGCATAGGTAGCACACGTCTTAAACTGATCAAAGCTATCTATGACAAACCCATGGCTAATATTTTACTGAATGGAGTAAAACTGAAAGCTGTTCTTCATAGAACTGGAACCAGACAAGGTTGTCCTCTGTCACCATTACTATTCAACATAGTGCTGAAAGTTCTAGCCAATACAATTAGGCAAGAGAAGGAAATAAAGGGCATCCAAATGGAAGCAGAGGAGGTTAAACTCGCCCTCTTTGCTGACAATACGATCTTATACTTAGAGAACCCCAAAGACTCAACCACGAGACTCCTGGAAGTCATCAAAAAATACAACAATGTCTCAGGATATAAAATCAATGTCCACAAGTAAGTAGCCTTTGTATACACCAATAACAGCCAAGATGAGAAGCTAATTGACAGAACTCCCTTCACCATAGCTTCAAAGAAAATGAAATACCTAGGAATATACCTAACAAAAGAGGTGAAGGACCTCTACAAAGAAAATTATGAAACCCTAAGAAAGGAAACAGCAGAGATACCATGCTCATGGCTGGAAAGAATCAACATTGTTAAAATGTCTATACTTCCCAAAGCAATCTACCAATTCAATGCCATCCCTATTAAAGTACCAGTATCATACTTTTAATACTTGGAAAAATGGATTCTGCGTTTTGTATGGAACCAGAAAAAAAACCATATAGCTAAGACAGTTCTTAGTAATAAAAACAAAGCCAGGGGCATCAGCATACCAGATTTTAGGCTGTACCACAAAGCCGTAGTGGTCAAGACAGCATGGTACTGGCACAGACATAGAGACATAGACATTTAAAACCAAATAGAAAACCAGGAAATGAAACTAACATCTTACAACCACTTAATTTTCAATAAACCAAACAAGAACATATACTGGGGGAAAGACTCCTTATTCAATAAATGATGCTGGGAAAACTGGATATCCACATGCAAAAGATTGAAACTGGACCTGCACCTTTCTCCACTGACAATAATTGATTCAAAATGGATAAAGAACTCAAATTGAAGGCATAAAACACTAACAATCTTCAAAACAAGCATAGGGAAAACACTGGAAGATACTGGCCTGAGGAAAGACTTCATGAAGAAGACTGCCCTGGCAAATGCAAAAACAACAAAAATAAATGGGTCTTAATTAAATTGAAAAGCTTCTGTACAGGTAAGGAGAAAACAACCAAAGTAAATAGACAGCCTATACAATGGGAAAGGATATTTGCATATTTTTGCATCAGACAAAACGTTGATAACTAGGATCTATAGAGAACTCAAATTAATCCACATAAAAAAAGCCAACAATCCCATATATCAATGGGCAAGAGACATGAATAGAACTTTCTGTAAAGAAGACAGACCAATGGTTAACAAACATATGAAAAAATGCTCATCACCCCTAACTATTAGAGAAATGCAAAGCAAAACCACCCTGAAATACTATCTAACTCCAGTGAAAATGGCCCACATCACAAAATCTCAAAACTACAGATGCTGGCATGTATGCAGAAAGGGAACACTTTTACACTGCTGGTGGGACTGCAAACTAATACAACCTTTTTGGAAGGAAGTATGGAGAAACCTCAAAGAACTCAAACTAGACCTCCTATTTATCCTGCAATCCCATTACTGAGCATCTACCCAGAAGGAAAAAAATCCTTTTATCATAAGGACACTTGCACTAGAATGTTTAGTGCAACTCAATTTACACTCGCCAAAATGTGGAAACAGCCTAAATGCCCACCAACCCAGGAATGGATTAACAAGCTGTGGTATATGTA
>NW_003852443.1:5477810-5486647 GCF_000181295.1 Otolemur garnettii
ACCTGGTTTCTTGTACCCTCAATGAATCCCCAATAACAACAACAACAAAAAGGCTGGAAAAAAAAAAAAAAGAATGTAAGAGAATATGCATAGGTTCTATACAAATTATGCCATTTTAAATGAAGGACTTCACCATTTTGAGGATAACAGTATCCACTGGGATACTGAAACCAATTCCCCACTCCTACTATCCCCAGAATACCAAAGGGAGTACTGCTTTTCTCCATGCTTATATTTCATTAAAATTTTACTCAACTCATTGACATCAGTGTCTTTATCAGAACATTTTTGAGATGTGCATTTTTTGATTCTGCAATTGACACTGTTATCAAAAATTTTATCACAGCAAAACTCAGTATTTGTACAATCAAAATGTTTTTTATTTGACCTAAAACTATATTCAGTATATCCTCAATGTATTCTTTTGAAGTGTTCTAATCAGTTTTAAGTATAATTTATAATGAAATTCACCATTTTGAAGTGAACAATTTGATACATCTTGACTAATGTATACAGTCCTATAATATCACCACAGTCATGATAAAGAACATTTTCACTACCCAAAAAAGTTCTCTCATATTCTTTGAGGTCAATCTCCTCTCCCTACCCCCTACTCCACAAAACCACAAATATGCAGTCACCACGGCTGTGTCTCTGCCAGAATGTACTATCAGTAAAAGTATAAAGTGTATAGACTTTTGAGACTGGGTTTATTCACTTAGCATGCACACTCACCCATGTCAGGGGAGGTGTGCACCAAAAGTGCACTTTTTATTATATGGATATAGCATCCATTGTTTATCTATCACCCACTTGATAAACACTCAGTTGTTTTTTAGTTTTTCACTATTATGAAACGACTACTATATACATTCGAGTACATCTTTGTATAAACATGTTATTATTCCTCTTCAGTAAATGCCTAAAAGTAGTATTCCTGGGCATATTAGTGTCCTAAAACTGTCATAACAAAGTATTACCAACCATGTGGTTTAAACCAACAGCAATTTATTTTCTCAATAGTTTTAAGAACTAAAAGTGTGAAATCAAGGTGCAGCAGGACCATAAAGCCTCCAGCAGAGTCTCCAGTAAAGAATATATTCCATGCCCTTTTCTTAGTTTGGTGTTCCCAGGAATCCCAGGCAGCCAGTTGATTTGCTGCTGCATGGCACTGATCTCTTCTTCAATCACTGAGTGGCATTCTCCCTTTAGGCCTCTATCTTCACAAGGCCATGTCCCCCTCTGTATCTTTCTCCTCCTCTTAGAAGAACACAACTCATGTTGGATTAAGAACTCCCTACTCCAGTATGACTACATCTTAAAGTAGAACCTCTGTAAAGTGACCACCCAAGGCACTGTAACAACATATTGAGGAAGTCAATATAAGGAACTAGGTCTTCTGTACTGGTATGTACATGTGGTATGAAGGGAGGTTCTACTGTACTTACATCATAATAGCTATTTCTAAATAAGGTCACATTCTGAGGTACTGAAGCTAGGATTTAAATATAACTTTTTTAGAGGATATAATCTAACCCATTAACACTGAGTCACATGCTCAGTATACTTTATAACAATTGCTAAACTGCTATCCAAAGTAGCTGTACCATTTTGTGTTCTCACAAGCAATGAATGGAATGTATGAAGTTTCAACTCCTCTACATCCTCCCTACCACTTACATGGTAATTTATTTTTAATTTATCTTTTTAATTCTAACCATCCTAGTCAGTAGCTGTAGCTCATTGTGGTTTTATTAATAATTTGCATTTACCTAATGAGTAATGATGATGAGTCTCACTGCCATACATACAGCTTTACCGGTACCATGCCTATTTTGGACTGGTGTGTTTTTCTCATTACTAAGATTTAAGAGTGCTCTGTATGTGCCAAGTCTTAGTGTTTATCAGATGTAGGTTTGTGAATACATTTCTCTGTTTCTGTGGCTTGCCCTTCATTTTCTCAACAGTGTCTTTTATTTTGAAAAATTTACAAACTTTTTTCTTTCATTTCATGCTTTTTGTGTACTAAGAAATCTTTAATTCAAGGGTGTAAAAATTTGCACCTTTCTTTCCTGTTAGTTTTATACCTTTAGCTCCTTCATTTAGGTCTATGACCCATTTTGAGGTAATGTTTACACAATCATGCACCATTTAACACATATAATGGAGATATGTTAAGAGAGATGGGTCCACTAGGTGATTTCATTATTGTGTAAACATCATAGTAGAGCATACTTACACTAATTTACATGGTATACCCTATTACTCCTAGGCTACAAACATGTACAGCATGTGGCTGTACTGAATACTATAGGCAATTGTAATACAATGTTAAATACCTATATATCTAAACATAGAAAAGGTACAGTAGAAATACCACCTAAAAGATCAAAAACATGATACACTTACGTAGGATACTTGCTGGGAACAGGGCCTCAGGACTGGAAGCTGCTCTTGGTGAATCAGTGAGCAGTGAATGAATATGAAGATGTAGGACATCACTACACACGAATGAAGACTCAATAAACACTGTATACTTAGGTACACTAAATTTATCAAAATAATTCTTTCTTTAATAATAAATTATGTTACTGTATATGCTTTTAATTTATATATGCATTTAACTTTTTGACTTATGTAAACACCTAAAAACACACACTGTATAGCTATATGTATGAAATTACTTTGTATTTATATACTTATTCTATAAGCTTTTCCTGTTTTTGAAAGTTTTTTGTTTTGGACCTTTTTCTTTTTAACTTTTTAAACTTTTTGTTAAAAACTAAAACACAAACACATACATAAGCCTATGCCAAGACAGGGTTAGCATCATCAATACTTCTATCTTCTCCCTCCACATCTAGTCCCACTAGGTCTTGAAAGGCAAGACACATAGAGCTATCATTCTTACAATAATGTCTTCTTTGGAATACCTCTTTCATGACCTGCCTGAGGCTGTTTACAACTAATTTTTTTTAATGCAAGTCAAAGAAGTATACTCTAATAAAAAGTACACTTTAGTAATACATAACCAGTAATATAATTATTTATTATCAAGTATTCTGTATTGTACATAATTATACATCATACATACTTTTGAATGACTGGCATGTGAAGTAGGTCTATTTAAACAGCAGCATCAAAAACATGTGAGTAATGTGTTATACTATGTCATGAAGGCTATTATCATCTACACACTGAAGGCTTACTTTACCATATACCAATAGAGTCCAATACCAAATAAAATAAATCTTGAACTGTAAGAAAACTGAGTATTAAAGGCTGAACAGAATTCCTCATAAATTATGTTACCTAATACATGATGCTACTTTTATTACCATGACAAAAATCCCGGGAACATACAGAGTAAAACTATATATGGTTATTAATAAACTTAATACATGATTATATATCTTTACTTTTTGTCATATATAATAGCATATCTACATTATATTATATACGGAAAATGTTTATGTATAATATATTATTACAGTAACAGTAATATTATTAGCTGTTTAACAATGAATTCATACTCTTTAGGAACCTATTTTTTTAAAAGGTCAATGAGGGCGGCACCTATGGCTCAGTGAGTAGGGCACCAGCCCCACATACCGAGGGTGGCGGGTTAGAATCTGGCCCTGGCCAACCTGCAACAAAAAAATAGCCAGATGTAGTGGTGGGCACCTGTAGTCCCAGCTACTCGGGAAGCTGAGACAAGAGAATGGCCTAAGCCCAAGAGCTAGAGGTTGCTGTGAGCTGTGATGCCACAGCACTCTACCAAGGGCAACAAAGTGAGACTCTGTATCTTAAATAAATAAATGTCAATGAAATGATGGTAATTATTTTCATAAGAATTATAAATGCTGTGGGGTGGCGCCTGTGGTCCAGTGGTTAGGACACCCGCTCCATACACCAAGGGTGATGGGTTCGAACCCAGCCCCAGCCAAACTGCAACAAAAAATAGCTGGGCATTGTGGCAGGTGCCTGTAGTCCTAGCTACTTAGGAGGCTGAGGTAAGAGAATTGCCTAAGCCCAGGAGTTGGAGGTTGTTGTGAGCTGTGACGCCACAGCACTCTACTGAGAGCGATAAAGTGAGACTGTCTCTAAAACAATATATATATATATATGTGTGTGTGTGTGTGTGTGTGTGCTGTGTTTAAGTTCAAAAACAAAAATGAATAGTTGGAAGAACTACTGCAACCACCAAAATACCACCCCAGAAAAAGGAATAGTACATACATATATATATAACTTTTCATCATACAAAACACAGGTACAGGTGCCTCAGGAATCTTTTACTTGTGGGTTTCACTTTTTACCAACAAAAATGTTGTCTTGTATGCAGAATGCACACAAATACTAGAAAAAAAGTTATTTTGCTATAATATGCATAAATTAAAAAATCATAAATAATAATATCAAAGCACCTAAGAGATCTAAATAGGCTATGAAAGATCTGCATATTGGGCGGTGCCTGTGGCTCAAAGGAGTAGGGCGCTGGCCCCATATACCAGAGGTGGCGGGTTCAAACCCAGTCCCGGCCAAAAAATTGCAAAAACAAACAAACAAACAAACAAAACCCCCTGCATATCATATACTTCTGTAGCTTTTTCAAAAAGGATTTTGCCATTTATCTAAATAAAATTTCCTAAAATACTAGTTATCATGCTTTACCACCTTCTCCTAACCATTCCCTATTACAAGTACCTGTTATATATTCTTTATATGTTAACTTCAGAGTTTTCTATGACAATGAGAAAGCTGTATTAATGTTCAAATTCTAAGTTTTTCTATTACTCAGATCATTTTACCTGTTTGAAAACCCATTTTTGCTCTCTCAGTAGCTTTTTGAAATTTTAATATAACTAGAACTTAAATAAAATTCAATGTCCATACTGAATTTTGAGCTGGGAATAAAACAGTATTGTGCCATGCTAGTTCCAGGAAATTTTAGATACTGTTTGATAATCCTAAAATTAAATACAGTACTTGCTCATAAACCTTAAATAAACTGGAAATAAGAAGGCACATTTCAAAATTATTTTTTGACTTCATTTTCTTTTCATTTCTAAGTTATAAATTTAAATTTTATTTTCTCAAAAAGGTTGTAAAATTTTATTTAGAAAGAAAATAATCATGTTTAAAAAGCATAGAGTTAACAATAAAGAAATTAATAAAAATAGGAAAGTCCTAAGATAAAAAGAAGATATTCAAAAATACTAAAAGACTTGTTTTTTCTTTGAAACTTCATTATCTTATCCATACTATCTACTGGAGGTTCTCTTAAATAAGGGGCCATTTGAATAAGTTAGTCAAATGATTTTTCTCTAATCCATGTACATAAGATTATTTTTATCAGCTAACAGATAAATATCCACCACTTAAAAACTAATGTTGAATGTGTTATTTTATACCATTACTATTCTATTTTTCTTTTCTTTTGAATAATGATGTTCACTCCAGGTTTCTTATTAATTCAGCAAAAAATGTTTGTTTTGTCAGTGATGTCTCCTATGGAAAGCTGGGTATAGAATCTATGCAAAGAGTTATTAGATGCTTCTGCTTCTTTAGAGATTAAAAACCTCACAAAAGTGATCATTAGCACAGTTATTGCTCTCCAAGTTTTGCTAATGGAGTATCTTTGAAGCTGGTTTTCCATCTCAGAAAATAGCTCTTAGATAGTAAGAATAAGTTACAGGAAATTTCCAAAATGGCATTTGCAAGCATGGCAAACTTTGTATTGAAAGCAATGCATTTATGGAATCCCCAGACTGGAAAACATTTAAATCAGGACAGAGATGACTGAAACTAAACTGTTCCACAGTGTTTGTGTTACATGAGAGGGAGTTAAGTAAACACGTAAAATTTCAGAATCACTGAGAAAATAAGAGATAAAGTGTATCATCAAAATGGATGTAGAAGAATAATGCAATTAAAAAAAAACATACACCAAAACTAATAAGAAAAAAGCCCTCAATCAATCAAAAAGGGGATAAAGCAAGGTGGGAGGTGGGAGTGAATGGGTGGGGAAGAAATTGAAAAGCAGGTCTTGGCACATTCAGGGCAAAAAAAAAAAGGAAAAGAGAGAGAGAAAGAGAAGGGCAGTAAGTATGGTAAGTGGCAGAAACAAACAAATACTATCACGATGAATACAAACGGACCAAAACTCTTCAGAGATTGTCAGAAAAGGCCCTGTGCAGTGAGTGGCCACATGTGTAATCCTAGCACTCTGGAAGGCTGAGGTCCGCAGATTCCTTGAGCTCAGGAGTTCAAGACCAGCTTAAGCAAGAGAGAGACTCTGTGTCTACTAAAAATAGAAAAACCAGCCAGGCCTGGTGGTGAACACCTGTAGTTCTAGCTACTCAAGAAGGCCGAGGCAAGAGGATTGCTCAAGTGCAAGAGTTTGAATTTGCTGTGAATTATGACATCATGGCATCAAGAGAAAGAGACTCTGTCTCACAAAAAAAAAAAAAAAAGCCAGACTGAATAAATATAAACACACTCACAAAGTAATAGGGTATTTTAAAAAAATCAAAAACCACATTTGCTCTAGACCAGCGGTTCTCAACCTGTGGGTCGGGACCCCTTTGTAACAATGAAAATACATCCTGCATATCAGATATTTACATTACAATTCATAACAGTAGCAAAATTAGTTATGAAATAGGAATGAAAAGTAATTTATGGTTAGGGGTCACCACAACATGAGGAACTGTATTAAAGGGTTGCAGCATTAGGAAGGTTGAGAACCACTGCTTTAGACTGTTTATTATAGTTCGATGTACAATTGCCAAAATGTGGAAACAACCTATATGCCCACCAACTCAGGAATGGATTAGCAAGCTATGCATATCATGGGATACTATTCAGACATTAAAAAAGATGGAAGCTTTACATCTTCTGTATTAAACTGGATGGAGCTAGAACACTTTCTTCTTAGTAAAGTATCACAAGAATGGAGAAGCAACAATCCAATGTTCTCATGACTTTTTTTTTTTAGCAATTGTGCTTTCTATAATAAATAGTCAAATAGCTGTACATGGTGGCTCATGCTTGTAATCCTAGCACTCCAGGAAGCTGAGGTGGGTAGATTACTTGAGCTCCAGAGTTCAAGACTAGTCCGAGCAAGATCAAGACTCTACCTCCACTAAAAATGGAAGGAAAAAAATAAGCTAGCTGGGCATTGTGGCAGGTGCCTGTAGTCAGAGTTACTTGGGAGCCTGAGGCAAATTGAAGCCCAAGAGTTTGAGGTTGATGTGAGCTATGATGCCATGGCATTCTACCCAGAGCAACAGAGTGAGACTATGTCTCAAAAAATCCCCAAATAAATAACAGTCAAAATAAAGTTTATTATGCTAGGAAATAATGTAAAAACTTACTTCACTGATGTCTGAGCATTTTAATATAACTTGTATATTCACTGTACATTTTTCTTAGGATAACATATGAATGGAACATTCAGGTGATTATTCCAAAAGTGATTGTCATGTCTGGATTAAAACATAGAACTGATTCATTTTGAGAGAAAAAAAAAAAAAATCTCTGAAGTACCTGGAAAAAAGGTTGTTTCATCAAGAAAAGTAGAACATAATCTGAGTGAAAGTTTTAAAACATTATCTAAAGAAAGAACACAATAAGTAAAATTTAAAATGTGGAAGTTTGGGGGGCAATAGAATGTAGAAAAATGATCATAAACATAAATATTGATAGGTTTCATCTTTCCTTAACCCTGTCCTATAAGAAAATAGCCCGGGGAACAAACAAAATTCTCATTATGGTTGGTATTCCTGACTGAGGAACCTAGGCATTAGGTGGTTTTAACCCAATGCCACCGAGCATTTAAATTACATACAAACTTTGCATTGTCATGTTTTACACAGTCACCATACAGAATTTGACTTTGATTTAGTTATCTGTATAACTTATAAGAGAGAAAAATGGTTACTAGTGTGGGTCAAGACTCCTAAAGTTATATTTATTCCCACAGGAGTGACTTAATACCTGTTTATCACCTTTCATCATTTCAGAAGATCACACAAATACGTAAAATTGTAAAATATAAAAAAATTAAAAGACCAACATGAAAAAAAATCTGAAAAATAACAAAACCAATGTCTCAGTCCATTTTGTGCTGCTATAACAGAATACTATAAACAAGGTAGTATTCATAAAAAACAAATTTACTTCTTCATATTTCTAGAAGCTGAAAAGACCACAATTGATGGAGCAGAATCTGAGGTAAGCCTTCTTGCTGTATCATCCTATGGCAGAAGGCAGATGAGCAAAGAATTAGAGAGAGGCAAAATAAGGGACCAAATGCATCCTTTTAAAAGAAATTCACTCACAGGACAATGAACCCATTCCCATGATACAGGCATTAATCTATTTGTGAGGGCACCGCCCCCATGACGCAAAGACCTCCTATTCTATTAAGACCTTTCCCTCAGTAGCACTGAATTTGGGATCAAGTTTCCAACACATGAAACTTTGAGGCACATGTTCAAACCAAAGAATCTATCAAATGCACTGAAATGGAACCACATGGCTTGTTACAGCCAACAAAAGTGAAGACACAACATCCTGACACTAGGGTGACCGGACGTCCCGATTTTGGTGGGACAGTCCTGCTTTTCAACAATTTGTCCCGCATCCCACAGCATTTTTAAAAAGTCTCTGGAAAGAATGCATGAACAGGCTGGAGAACAAGAAGGGAATATACAGTTATCAGCTGCCATATGGCTATTTCGCCAGAATATGAGTTTTATATTATTTTTGTTAATTTTATAATGTTAAACTGTAATAAATAATTGCTGAGAAGTGATTATCGAGAACTGCTT